>NC_056524.1:77779964-77949367 GCF_019175285.1 Sceloporus undulatus | reverse complement strand
ATAATAATAATAATAATAATAATAATAATAATAATAATAATAATAATAATACCACCACCAATGAGTGTTATAATGTGCATTGGTGTCTCCCAACCTATTGCCCAAACATTTGAGAACAGTGCAAACTACATGTTCAATGTAAAAGAGAAAGAGAGAGAGGATGGAAAGTAGAAAAGAAGGAAGGAAGGCAGGAGGGAAGATTACTGGTATATCTGGATTCCTGTATCCTGCTGATGTTTAATTTAAGCTAATGCTACTTAAGCGTTGCTACTAAAATCCAAGTTTTGGTCATTGTTCTTTGCCTAGAAGCCTCTTTCATTCAGAGTTGTGCCTGCAATTTATAAAGGATATCTGCAAATTATTTCCCCCTTTTTTATGATGACGATGCTGCAAGCAAGTGAAATAAACTCTGAGTAGGTTCTGGTCCCTCTGGCCTTGCTTTTAGTATATGTTGTTCTTGTGGAAAGAAAATTGGAAAGGAAGTAGTGTGAAAGAACTGGCAAGCCTCCCCTGAGACTCACAAAGGTTGCTCTTGACAATGACATACAACACAGTAAACAAGCCTGTCTAGATCTGAAGGAGGCTGTGAGGCTCTGTTTAACCACCACATACTATACACAAATGAAAAATGGAGATATGGAATCACTAAGAGTTATGCAGCAGGGGCAAGGAAATTAGTTGTGGGCTGTTTAAGCATTTCCCAGCCTTTCCCAGCCTTTCACCTTTGAACACCTCACCTAAATCTAGCTCACGTCAACAGGAGAATGAACACCAAGGCTTTACAGCACAACATAGGTGCTTATTTGTCTCTAGCACCAGCAGTAGAATTGTTGCAAGTCAGTTTGTTCACAGAAATCTTTTTTTTTTTTTTGGTAGCTTGGATTTTAATACTAAAGGACACGAAGGGAAAAATTCCACAACCATCCAACTAATAATATTCTTGTATGTATAATCTTGCAGAAATGTTTAACCTATAATATGAAGGTGTTTGCTCAAACTTCAAAATATGCTGTCAATTCACATAAAGATCTATCCACCCTCAAATTGCGACAGGTCTTATCTTTAACACTGGATTCATGAAAAAGATATGGTTTGACAAGCAGAATTAACTCCCAGTTTAAAACCAAGATAATAGGACATTTTGATCTCAGTGTTGATAGAAGACTTTTCCAGGGATGTCTGGTACATCTAGACATTTTGCAAACAGGCACAGAGAGTCAGAAGTAGACATCCTTAACTGTTTCTTCTCCTTCATGTAATTAAGTACAGTACTCAACAAACTTCTTTATTTTCTCTGCTTTTATTGTGTTACATATCATTATGTCTTTTATTTTTACTTTACCTTTTTAAATTTGCACCAACATGTTTTTCACACTTTGCTTTCTGTGATTTTTTTTAAGAGTGAAGTATGTTCCAGAGATGTTATAAAGGTGGACTTTTCAACCACTTCAATAAAAGTGTCACAATGAGTCATCTAAACAATCAGGAATTATGGATATCATATTCACATATCAGATTCACATGTTGTTCAGACTATGTGGTTGGCTATGAAAAAGTTTTCCACAATGTTGGACTCCAATATCCAGGCATCACTTTTTTTGTTTCTGTACTATATTTATTTTCTGTCCCTTCAATACTACAGTATTTCTAGAGGCAACTTACAATAAATATATACAGGAATATAAAACAGCAGCAACAAGAGCAGATTAAAAACTCAGAAGAGCTCAGTAAAATACATTGCTTGCAATTCTTTCAAAAAAATTAAAAACCTGGAAAGTTTTTTTTAAGTATATTTGCCTGCTGTGAAGGCAATTCTCCATGGGGAGTACATGCAAAAGCTCAGGTGACTACCAAGTTACCACCCACAAGCTCCCAGAAAACAGGTGAAACTAGAGAAGAGCCCCACACAGTCAAGTGGGCAGGCTGGTGCAGAATAAGATGTCCCAAGATATAACACTTCCCAAACTATATAGCCTTTAATGGTAAGCACTGACACTTCGAACTGAGCTGAGAAATAGAACAGTGATTAAATTGCTTCCTTGCAGGGGAGAGATAATCCTGCTGCTTGGTCCCCATTAGTGGATTGCCAGCTGTGATTTTTTTATATATATATAGAAACTTCAATGTCTGAACTGTCTTCAAAGGTAGACCCATCAAAGGCAGCACTACAGCAATCCAATGTATACTCTAATGGGCCTGCTGAGGCTGATTTGAGAAGATCCATTCCATCCTAACATCCAGTCCAATGATCAAGATTAACAATGTCTATTTTCTGCCATGAAATGTTGTCCAATATATTCAAGGAAAGGAGTTCAGCATTATATGAAATGGCTATCTTCCAGAAAAAAGGTAAAGGTTGTCATGTCATGTCCGACTGTAGGGGATGATGCTCATCTCCGTTACTAAGCCAAGGAAGCCAATGTTGTCAAAGATTACTCTGTGATCATGTGGCCAGCATGCCTGCACAGAATGCTGTTACTTTCCCTCCGAACTGCTGCCTATTTATCTACTTGCACTTTACATGTTTTTGAAATACATTAGGTTGTCAGAAGCTGGGACTAGTGATGGGAGCTCATACAATCACACCGAGCTTGAACCTCAAACTGCCAAATTTGCAATTGTCAGAGTCAGTGTCTTAAGTGCTGAGCCACCAGAGCATAAATTATTCTCTTCTGTTCTCCTCTTCCACCTTCAGCCTTCTTCTGACCAGTCCTCTTCCTCTTCCAGTCTGCTCTTTCTCTTCCTTCTTCTTTCTTGGAGTTCTTCCCAAGAACAGAATGCCAGAGGGGTAGCAAGGGGAAACTTTTTAACCTCCCTAATAGGACCTGGGTGACTTTTTTTTAATTAAACAAACAGAAAAAGATGAAAACACAAACACGTGTTGAAAGATAGGTCACACATGGATTTTCTACAAGGCATGCCAGAAAGTTGTTTTGGTTAATGTGATAGTCTGTGCTTTTCTGTTTTTTGTTTTGTTTCTCTCCATTCTGGTCTTTTATTGGATTCTTGAGGAAGGGGTTTTAACTGAATTAGAGTTATAAAATTAAAACAATCATGCCCAGCAGAAGGAAACACCTCCCTCATGTGCCGACCAATGTACCTGATTATCTGCCTTACCTGAAGCCAGCAAAAATTTTGTGGGTTTCTGGCAAGGAGACCATAACGGGCAAAGAAGATGATGGCCTCTTGATGACTTGTAAAACTGGCTACTCAGTGTGTTGGGGCTGGCACCTTCCATCTGACTTTGGACAGGGTTCTCCTCCTTCTGCATCCATATAAGATGATCCAAGTTCACATACTAGATTTATTACTGGATGCCCCCCAAGTAAGACTGTTACTTCTCAGATCTTTTATTCACTTAGAAATAATTAATGTATAATAGCCATTTATAGTTTGTTAATTCCCAAGGAATTAAGGTTAGAGAACATGGATTTGTCCCCTATGTTCCATATGGCAAACATGTAAAGCAGACTAGGAGTTTATTCAAAAAGGGAAAAAAGTCCCTGGAAGTATCAAGACTTTCTAGAATCAAGCAATATTTCATAGTATGACTAGCACCAATTGCCACTGAGTCCTTTTTATTTATTATTCAGGAAATATTGTTAAAATGCTTTAGCAATATTATGTAAGTTAAGCATTTGGATCATTGTTTGAATTGTCATCATTCCTCTTTCTCTCACATTATCTCTGTTGAATCTGGGTAATGGAGACACTAACTATGTTTACTGGCAGTAGCAATCTTAGCTAATTCCAATATAACATAAAAGAAAGACAGTACATTTCATTTCAGGAAATAGTCAGTTAATTTAGAATGACCTGAGCAGGGGAAAATGAAAAGCCTTTGATAATGCTGGGAGTTTCCTGGGAATACTTCAGGATATGGAAAATTTCATGCAGAACTCCAAAATAAAATCAGTTTGCACAAGCATAAAACCTAGGCTTTTAAGGGGTTTTTTTTCTTGACTGGAGAGACCATATGCTCAGGAAATAGGCAATTTCCACCTTCTCCAAGTGTAAAGCAAATTCATGTAGTAGGGATGTAGCAATGCACTCATTGCTGGTGCTGGCCAGTGATTTATGAATGAAGTATAATCTGCTCTGTGTATCTCCCATCAAAGAACTAGTGTCATTTTCTCCACTGTCTTTTTTCTGTATTTTTTTTCCAGTTCACAAGCTACAGTATATGCAGGTTGTTCTGTATAATAAACAGAAAACACATGGAAATAGCATATGACGCACTGCCATGTACATACTAACTATACATCTCCCTTTATATTTTTATGTATCTTTTTCCTCCTTGTTTATGTTGTTTCTCACTTTCTTTGCTTTAACGTTTCATCAGATAGAAAAGCAATAAAGAGGATGCACTTTGTCTGTTTGCAACAAAAGAAACCCAAGAGAGTCCCATGGTGCTTTAAAGAATTGTATTTCAGGACAGATAATTTTCCCTTGAAGTGTGTCTGATTCTCCACAACAGCTACTTTGAGATTGGTGACATGGTATCCTATGGGACTAAAGTGTTCTGCCAGTCCTTTCTCAATTCCCATAACATGCTGCTGTATTTTTTACCATTTGCAACAACAGACAATTTGTGGTGAACTATCTCTGTTTCTGCCCTGACTGCCCACAGCTTGCATGCACACACGGTCATATACTACATTCTGTAGGGCCACCTTCACCTAACCCTTTGTATGTATCCCTGTGTCTATGAACTTGTTAAAGCTCAAAGGGCTGTTATTGAACAGAGAGGAGAGAACAATGAAGTTTATCCCAATTATAATTGATAAGCCTCCCCCTCACTATACCAACATATGAAAACTTTTTAAAGTTATGAAATACTGGGCCTAATAATGCTATTATTAAATCTGTATAAATGTCAGCAGCTATTTCAACAGACTGAAAAACTGTTCCATGTTTGTATGTAGCCACAAAAAAAAATCCATCTTCCAGGATTCAATGGTGGTAGACCTTTGAATTACAGGAGACTCCTACACATGGCTTATAAAGTTCAGTTACAGCTTTGACAATATGTATCACATGACGATGCCTCCAACCCATTCCTGCTGCATCCCTCAACCATGTTCAGAGCATCCGTTTTCATCAAAGAGTGAAACCTATTAATGAACTATCAAACCATAAGTGCCCAGGTGAGAAACATTGCTACAGGGCAGTTGTGAGATTGCCAATCATGTGGCATCTGTGTCCCTTCCTCTCCCCCATCTCCTTCCTCCTCACTATTCCCAAACAGCCCAATTAACTCCCCCCACCATTTATTTTCTTTGTTTTTTAAAACATTTTTACTGACATTGCTGTAGCAGAGATCTGGAATTGTGTGATTTAAAAGAAAAATAAACAAAAGACTGAAAGGCATGCTTGGTAGGATATTAGGCAGGGAGGTGGGATTAAAGAAACTCAGGCAGCATACACAAGGACATCAGCAGACCTGTTCACATGATTACAAAATGTGATATTGGGGCTCTGAATTCTATTTTTTTTTTATTTTTTCACCAATGCAATTGCTACAAGAATGGGGTGCATGCAGTAAAGCCCAACACACTTTAGTAGATCCATAATGGATTTTTTGCTTCTACCTTGTAATGGCTTCAACTGCACCAACAGAGCAGCAGAAGATACATGATGAATCAACTATCAATACTGAAATGGCTGTGCTTCCCCACCCCTGACTTTTTAGATGGAAGGATTGTGAGTTTTTATCATTTGCCAGCTAACCTGTATCTGTTTGGAGGTCCCTCTCATCAGCACCTGGCTACTTGAACTCTCAACTCAATGGTACAGATCAAGCTGTGATCAATGGTACAGTTCAGATCAACAGATTTAGCCTCAACACTCCACTCTTAAGTACTGGAATCCCAATATTTTAGTATGGGAAAATGAATAATCAGCTTAATGATCTTTTAGGTTATTTCATTAAAATGAACAAACACACACTCAGATCCTACACGCAAACATTATCCGCCTTCAGAAGAAACATAGACTTCTCAGTTTCTAGACACATATATTCACTGTACTTCACTCATGTTACAGTCTATAGCCTGGCATTTGTCAGGCATTGCCATCTTATACAGTGCTATCACATGAACCGTACTGACTCACATTTGTAAGGAATGCTTTATATAATCTGCTTTATCTCTATCAGGCATGTCTATACATACACACACATAGCACATAATATAGCCTATTAATTGTGCATACACATATTAACATTGTTTTTGGAATAGAGGCTCACATTTGTATATGTGTGGGCAATTTTTGAGCCAGGAACTGCATCAAAATAATTTTAAAAAACTGGCAAGGAAAAGAAAATTGTGTTTATATGCATATGTTAATCAAGGGAGTACAAATCATATTGATTGCCTTAAAAAGACAGACTAAAAGTAGGGTGCTGATTTTATGTATGGCTATAAATCAAAGCAATATTACCAAACTAGATTTCCATATAATTCAAAATATTTAAACATGCCTCTTCCTTCCACTGTTGAGTTGTTCTTCATTAAATACATTCAGATTTCCTTACCTATTGAATATTTTTTAAATATATATATATATAATTTGTGGATCGTCAATGTGCAGTTTTGCTTTTCTCTAGTCAATGGACTTTGTTTTGACTGTTTTTGTCTTATGTTTAACAACAAAACTGTTTAAAAGTTAAACAATACTTTTCAACACTACCTATAATTGCACTTTCTACTTGTTATCCAAAGATAGCTGTTGTCATATTCAAGTCAACTCCAACATATGACAACTCTGGGTCTGGGGTTTCTTGTCAAGGTTTATTCATTCAGAAGAGGCTGACCGGGTGTGATTTTCCTAAGATCAGCCAGTGGGTTTCAATGGCTGAGCAGTAATTCAAACTTTAGTCTCCAAGTGTCCTAGCCCAACACTCAGACCACAATATCATTCTAGACCTTTGCAAAAATGTAGTTCCTTTCCCAAAATGAACTGGATATCCTAACCATTTATAGTGCAGAGTTCAAGGATTTCATTATGATTGCAAATAACTAAAAATGAAAGTGATCCTATCTCCATGACTTGCCTTCTGCAAAAGAACAATTCTGTTTGAGCCAAATATTATTTGCATTTTGAGAAGCAAATGCATTTTCTAAATACATGACTTGAAAAATTCTGAAATGGCTTCAATCTAGAAATGGAAATACTGATCACAGTAGCATATGAAACAGTTATAAATTGTCATCTCTTTTATTTCATCATGTGAAGTCCATGTGATGCCTGGGAGTGGTAGGGGAAGAATGTGACCCACACTTTCACACCAAAGATCCTTGGAAATGTCAAATTTTGTTTACTGACTTTCATAACAGAATGCTTGCATTAGACAAAAAAGCTGCCAGCGCTGGACACACTAAGTGTATCAGACATGTTATTTGTTGGTGCACACTCTCCTTTTGATTCTTTACTTATCCTGTTGCTATAGAAATGAATCAAAACACTAACTTTCCCCCCTTGCTTCCTGGTTTACAGGCAATTCATTTCATTTAGCAGCAGGAAATCACTACTATGGGGGGAGGGGAGTGAAGTAAAACAATGCACTGAGCTGTTTAATAAAAAGGGCCTTGATTTGCACAAGGCTGTGAAAGAAATCAAACTGAAAAGCCCTGGGAAAAAAGGTGAATCTGAGCACCAGAAGATTGCCTGCCTCTCCCTATTATTTGGTACAAAAATAGAATGGCTCTTGCAAATTGCTGTTAGCCTCAAATCTGACAGGAGAAAGAGAATGCTGGGTAGGCTATTTTGATATTTAGAAAATTAGGCTTTGAAGAAAAATACGGTTAGGCTTCAAATGTATACCAGAAAGCAAGACAAAAGAAAATGGTGTCCCCCACCACCGCCACCGCCATTCTGGTCTATGAGTGGATACTAAAGAATTGCACAAGTTAAATTAAATGTAATGTTCTGGGATCTTCTTCTGAGATTTCATCACACTAGCCTTTGGTGTTAATAGTGTTGGAATAATTCTACAATGTATATAAATCCATTTCCTACACCTAATTTATTAGCACATAAGAAAACAGCATCAACAAATATGTTTTTCCCCATTTTGTAAGTGCATGAGATAAAAAGAAAGATTAATCAGCCTCCACTCATTCACTTGGTCTTGACTACAACTATCATTATCCCTACCCAGTTTGGCTAATGAATATAGGCCCAGTGTATCTAGAGGGCAAAATGGGAAGGCTGCCAGCAAATTTACAATGTGTAGGAAGAAGTAGCACTTCAAGAATTTATATTTCTAGGATATCTATCTTTGCTTAAGAGTAATAGAGCCTATAAAAGAGAATGACTGCCTCTTACCATTGGTTTTGCAGTCTGCATCAAGAAAAAGTGGTATGGGTATGATATCATCTACCACTGTAGCTGCAGAATCAGGAATTAGGAGTTCAAAATTCCACTCCAGACCTTGTCAATGAAAAATATAAACAAGGCTATGTGTACAGATTTCTGCTTGGCTATTAAGGGAGATTCATGGAGGTTAGAAATGCTGGTGAAATTCTCCTGAGGTTCAGAAAAGTACTTCAAAATATGTCACAATCACCAGAATATAAAGAGCAAAAGATTGGCCCGATCTCTGGCTGAGAAAAGTACACAAATAATATATATAAAATAAGGTACGTATGGAAGGAAAATGTTTGGGGTCGCTGTGGAAGTACATAGAAACTCTGTTCAGTTATTTCTCCCCCTCCCCCTTGATTATATTCTAGATTGATTTGTATTGTTCATTATGGTGTATATTGTTGTGTGCCTTCAAGTCATTCCCAACTTAAGGCAATCCTTGGTGAATCTAAATCTATCATGGGATTTTCCTGGCAAGATATGTTCAGAAGGAGTTTACCTTTGCCTTAATATACAATTATTACACAATATTCATAGAATCATAGGGTTGGAAGAAGCCACAAGGACCATTGAGTCCAACCCCCCCATGCAGGAATACACAGTCAAAGCACTCCTGATATATGGTCATCCAACTGTTTAAAAACCTCCAAAGAAAGAAACTCCACTACACTCTAAGGGAGCATGTTCCACTGTCAAACAGCTCTTAACTGTTAGGAAGTTCTTCCTAATGTTGAGGTGGAATCTCTTTTCCTGTATTATTTGGTCCATTTCAAAAAGATCTTTTAGGCTGAAAGGCAAGTGCCCCTCCCCATGCGTTTGTATGAAAAGAAAGTGTTTAGAGTCCTTCTGGGGGTTAGGGTTGCAATAACTGATTATAGATTATTACCTTCTGAATTTATTTATATTGCATATTAATGTGAAATATCCATAATATTATTTTGGAAAATCTGCAATGAACCTCTTTGCAGTCCTGTAATGTATTACTCATACAGTGTTAAGTTCTAGGACCATTAAGTGAAATGTTTCCCTCAGACACACACTGTTTCTGTCTCTTTTGGATTCTCTCTCCCACTCTCTCTGTCCAGCTTTGCCATTCTGTTTTGTACCCCACCCTTCCCTTCCTCCTTCTTACCCACACACTTTTAATTGTACAGCTAAGCTAAGATAGGTCTAGAGAAGAGATACTTGGGCTTCTTAGATACTTGGTCATTAAATCTACAAAAGCCAAATGGCTCTTGCATGCAAATCTGTGCTCTACCACCCATCCTTTGCAGACTATACATTTTGATTGGGAGACAGAAAGGATGCAGTGATCCAAATGTTCAGAAAAATATTCCGCATATGCTCAGAGACTGTCAGCAACATCAAATTCAAAATTCTCCTCTCTGAATTCACTGATTGAACTTTGTAAGTACCCACTTATTGCTATACTTATGGTAGATTAGTGCTTTCTGACAAAAATCAATAACTCCTTATGAGCATTTAACAAACAAGGCATTTGAAGGTGAGCAAAGAATAAATAAATAAATGTGTTGGTGTGGCTGGAAGGAAACATGAGATGCAGATGAGTGACAAACTGAATTGAAGAGCTTGTATGTTGAGAATCCATGCTTTGAGATGGTCTTCCCCAACATGACAATACACAGGTACTAAACCCACACCATTTTCAGATAACAGTCTTATTGCAGAGTTTGCAATCCATGTGGGGAGAAGGTAACATTAAATGGACAAAAAGAGCCCTTTTGAAGAAGCCAATATCAAAATGTGCTTCTCTAAGTTCAACAGTGATAACCTCCGTGCCATTCTTTGTAAATCCCATAGTTTAGCCCACCCATTGTAATCAAGGTAATTAATAGTAAACAGCCACATTAATTCTGTTCTTAATATTGTGTACTAATGAATGTATCTTCAAATTTCTACTATTTTGTATTATAAAGTTATCAAGCCTAACATACCAAATTCTGATTTCTCCTACCTAAGCAATGCTTTTGCCAACCAGGAACCATAAGAGCTTTAACAAAAAAGATTTAACATGCTGTCAGGTTGGTTTGCACTTGCACTGTAGCTGCCTGAACACCCTCAAAAGGCTTTAAATTTTTCCTTAGTCTGCATAATGGAAAGACATCACTAGAACAGCATTCCATTACACAGTGTAAGGCTAGAATAATGTAGTGTGGGGATAAAAATTTGAAGATACCACAGGAAGTTTATCACTTGTAAGTTCTTAAGTCTCAATTAATTCTCCTGACCTATCTTACATACCTATCCTACAAAACAACATCACTCTATCAGATTCTAAAGGGACAGAGGAATGAAAAGATTACTGTCCAAACCCTCTTACTGATTCAGACATGTCAGCTATGTTTTCCTGATATCCCCTCCAACAGAAAAAACATTTAAAATAATTTCTGAACTTACATAAGTGCAACCTTTGCCTGTTAATCCATATACACTGAGGCACAGATCTGTGATGCATAATTCCAAAGGGCCATGGTGGCAAACCTATGGCATACATGCCAGAGATGGTATGTGAAGCTATTTTTCAGAGCATGCATAGGGCGGATAAGAGGAGATACGGATGCATACCCCGGCACTGGGTAAAACCGGTGCCAGAAAACCTTAGTTTGGGCACTCATTCCCTAAAACGTTTGCCATCACTGCCATAGGCAATTGTGGAAGTACTTTCTTCTATCTTATTTAGTCTCTCTCTAGCCTCTGTCCCGCTTATCAGCTCTCCTATCTGCTCCAATCATACCAAACCAAGAATTTCAAGAGCTTCTCTTTCTGAGCTAAAACCCACATAGGTCAAAAATGCACTGCAGAAATAATCCAGTCTGAGACCAGTTTAACAGCCCTGGCTCAATGCTAGGGAATCGTGGGAATTGTAGTTTGTTGTGGCAGCAGAGCTCTCTGACAGAGAAGGCTAAACGTATCACAAAACCACAGTTCCCAGGGTAACCATCTCATCGGGGTGACCATTTTCTTGATGAGGTATTTCAGTATGTCAAGACATCCTTTTTTAAATGAGTATGAAAAGAACTGCAAGTGTTATTTATCACTCTAAATAGTATTATGGTTTCAGTTACATGCATAAATATTATTTAAAAAATTTCCAGCATTTATCTTAATCATATGTTATACGTTTTATTATTTTATTTATTTCCAGGATTTATTTCCTGCCTTTTTCCCACAATGGGATTCAAGACAGGTAGAATACAATGGGATTCAAATCTCGCTGTTGTGTGCCTTCAAATCATTGCTGATTTATGGCAACCCTAAGGCAAACCTAAGGCAAACCTATCATGGGATTTTCTTGGAAAGATTGGTTCAGAGCAAGTTTGCCATTGCCTTCTCCCAAGGCTGAAAGTATGCTGACTTGTCCATGGTCGCCCAGTGGGTTTCATGGCTCAGCTTGGAATCAAATCCTGGTCTCCAAAGTCATAGTCCAATACTCAAACCACTACACCATACTGGCTTTCATGTTATAAATATCTGGGGCTATGTTCCAAGATATCTGTATTTTGACTAGACAACAATTATCAGTACCAACTGGAGAAAACCCACTGAGTAAGTGGAATTTATAAAATTGTCCACTTACCAAGGTTACACTGATTCAGTGGATGTAATCTACCTGGATATAGACTACAGCAAAAACTGCTCAAAATTAGGCTGAGCTAGAGTTGGTAATGTTTTTATCCTGAGAAAAATAAAGGAGGTGTCAAATTGCAGCAGTATATCTAATTCAGCTTGTTCTTTTACACAAACTAGGACATCTAATCAAAATTCTTAAACTTTTAAAAACCTGTAGTAATAATGTTAGTGTACACACACACACACAAACACACATATGGTCTGGAATCAGAATGTAGGACATGTCAATACAGAGGCATACATTATTGATCTTAAATTATTCTCTGGCTCATTTTTCAGTCTGGTCTAAGTACTATCCTAGTTACCCCTTGCCTTGTTGCTACTGCATCTGTTGGGATGGTAATAATAGCAAGGGAGTGACTTGCTATTACTCAGGAGATTGCTCCTGAGATCCCTTCCAATGCTAAGATTCTATTATTCTATGTGGGTCTTCATCTCCTGATTTGATACCATGCACTCTGCTATGCTGCCATTTTTAAGCATCAAGAATATCAGGATATTAATATTTCTATGAAAAACCTGACCTGACAGTTGATAGAGGATCTTCTGAAAAACAACATTTTCCAGATAGAGAGAGTAAAAGTGGTCCACTATAGTGGATCCTGCTTCCCTGCTGCCAGAAAAGAGCATCAGCCAGAGGCTTGAAATATAATCTCAAATGGTGTAGCTGAGTCATTTTAAAGAGGCCAGGGTAAAGAGGTGTGTCTTCAAACAAGCGTCTAAACACCCACCACAGTTGGCTCCTCCAAGGGATGTAATTCTTCAATAATTTCATTCTCAAAGGAAGCATCCAGCAAATTTAGCAATAGTCCTCCACCTTCAAGAAAGTATTTGAAAACTGTGCAGGTTTTGAACAATTCGCAGTTCAGGACTTTTTCCACATAAAAATTGCTTGCGGTATTTTTGTGCAGAAACTAGCATTTCCCCTGCACAAAACAGCTTTTTGCGAAATATCATTTTGAAAAATGATATTTGTGCACAGAAATGTTATTTTCTGTTTCCTTGATGGAAAATATTATAGTTGAGGACCTTTCTGCATAAAATTTGCATGAGTTTTTTTTTCCCACACAGAAAACAGAACATCATGTACTGTTTTCTGTGCTGTTTTCTACACAAAATAAATCCTGAACTGCAAAATATTATTTCTGTTCCTAGTTTGTCTCAAATGTCAAGGGGGCTTTTCAGATTAGCACCAGGACAGTGGTTTGGTCCTGTTCCTGTTCCCATGCTATACACAGGGAAATGATCACAAGAAGGGTCTGGAATTGCTTCTATGTCTCTTCAGGTAAAGTGAGTTAAAAAGTCCTTTGCATCTTGGCTTATGTAGGATCCCACTGTTGATATTCCAGTTCTTGCTCACTGAAAATTAGCATCCTGGTCAAAGGTTAGTTCCACAGCCCAGATATTGTATTCATCTTCATTCATAATCACACTCTTTCCTATCAGTTTTGCTATAAGTTATTACTGATTCTGTCTTCTCATAACTTGCTTGGTGTGCTCTGTAAATACAGGCTAAAATGTTCTTTGCAACACAGGGACACCATACATTTTAAGTAGGAGTAACATATATTCCAATTACATTCAGGTTCAACTTCAGGATTCTGATATCAAGGAATTATTATTGAAGATGAAAGCCTGGCTGAATCTGCAACTTTAATTTACTATAAGCATTTTTGTTTCATATCAATATTGGCACCAACATTATGACAGCTTACAATATCCACTTAGTTTATTTTTCTGTATTGCTGTGATTGGTATTGTCTTCAACACTGAGCAAAGCATACAATGATGATGGCTGCTGCGATACACCGCAGTGTTGGTGTTAATAACAAAACTGACATTAAGAGAAAATGATATGGCGACTGAGATCAATTTGTATGAGGCAATTTCAGTTTGTTATATTTTTCATACATTCAAAATTCAATATGGGAATCAAATTGAAAAGACTGTAACCTAAGTAAAGAAAAGATAGCGTACTGAATAAGGGCCAGACAATATGCTATGTTAAATGTATGCTTTTGTTATGTTTTCAATTTCTGTATATTTATGTAATTTTAAACTGTTCCTAGCTTATTTTACTTGTTTTATTTGTTTGAGCTGCCTTGAGTCCCTTTTTGGGGGGAAATGGCGTGGAAATGAAAGGAAATAAATAAATAAATAAATAAAATGTCATTTATAGTTTTTATATTTCTTTTCTTTAGTAAAAGAGAGCAGATTTAGAGCATCCTCTGTCCAGATCAGCAGAGTGACGGGGGGGTGGGGGGTGGAAAACAACTCTTTCCTTACCCGTTTCCCTATAAAAACAACCAATACAGGTGGAGTATCCCTTATCTGAACTTCTTTGGATTTGGGATTATTATTTCAGAATTACATATACATACATGGAACCCAACATAACATTCATTTATGCCTATATAAGCCTTTATGTAGCCCAAAGGTAATTTTATACAATATTTTAAATAATTTTGTGTATGAAACAAAGTTTTTCAGCCACCCATGAAAAAAAGTTTTGGTTTTTGGAGTATTTTACATTTTTGAATTCTGGATAAGGGAGATTCAACCTGTAACACCTTTAATATACAAGAGAACTGTGGTCTCCTCATGTCACATTCAGAACAATAACTGCTTTTGCAATGTCCTACTGCAGAAGCCCTCCTGTTCATTTTTTACTTCAGCTACTTACATTTGCCAGTAAGCTCTTCTTCAATTTAACAATAGATGTTGCCTTCAGGACAATATCTATTATATCAGGAACCAAAAAAATATCTATTTGGCCCAGAGAAAGTAACATTTTAAATGCCTCATGTATCTTTTACTCAAGGATACTTAGGACAGCCCCATTTCATTAGTTTTAATTTAGATAGACATTGGCAGGAACTGTTGCCAAGAGACATCTCAAGGCAACATCTCTCTGCCTCCCCTCCTTCCAGTTTTCTTGCACTTCCTTTATGTGATGAAAATATATTGATACTTCTGCCTGAACAGAAGAAGAAGGTTATGCAGAAGCTACGAAGAGTGTAAGACAGGCCATTGAAGCTTTTCCCATGGCAATATAGACAAAAAGAACCTACATTTGTATTCTTTATGAGAATGGAAACCTTGTACCTTAGAAGATGAAATTGTAAGGAAACTATCAAAAATACACAATCGGGTAGTTTTTTCCTGGCTAAGTCATCCATAAATCCTAGCTGATACCAGTGGGTTTCATTCACTTCAAGTGCCCCAAGAAACAATGAAACATGGAGACAAACCTGTAACTCTTTTCTCTGTTTTGAATGAAGACAAGATTTCCTGCTGAAATTCAGAGATAAAATACCTTTTGAAGTGAACATATTGAACTTCTTGATCAATAAATATCTGCTTTGGTGCATATTTGTAACTTTAAAACATCTGTCTGAGATAAAAATGCATTTTCTCAACAATAAAAGAAAGGAAAAATATTGTGTGCCTTCTTATTTATTGTTCTTAGGAAGTTCCTTTCTTTTAAGAGAATTGTTTTTCATTAGAGAGGACAAATGAAGAAAATGGGCTGTTTTGGAGTTTCCCTTCAATAACATACCAGGGCAATTGTTATTTGATTGAAAATACTTTCGAGCTTTGTTCATCTTCCAGTTTAATAATGTTACTTTTATAGCAAGCACCCTCACTGCTTATGCTCCTTAATTTTCCAATAGGGCTTAAGGCTTTCATCTCTTTTTCTTTCTTTTTCTTTTCTTTTCAAACAGTTATACTTACACTTGCTGGGCAAAAATCCAATGACTCACATTTCTCCCCTCTGCACGCACGCACACACACACACCATATTCACCATCCTCTCATTTTATTTTATTCAGTTTCTCCTTCACAGCGGGAATACACCATTTTCAGATAGTCAAACCAAATGCTATAGCAGCAAAGCTGTGTTGATTTTGAACTCAGATATCATTTGCAATGCTACAGAAAGTTGGGGGTGAGGTGACTCTGATTTTATGAGCAAAGGGAGAGTGTGTGAGAAAAGTGCATAGACATCCTCCTCCTGCCCACACTTGATGTGCCCTCCCATTCTCCAAGATTATTTTCTTTCTTGTGGTTTTAGGACTGGAGGTGGACTCTAGACTGGGAAAGCACTTTTAAAGATATGGAAGGTTGCGTGCTTCTCATAACCACCAAAAGTTTTCCCAAAAGGAAGGTCCCAACACAAAGGTTCCTCACTTTTTGATTTTGACAGGGCTCCTTCTGAGCCTTCAGGGGAGACCTAGCAGCTGTTCCCAGAGATCTTAATGCAAGGTGATAAGGCTTTCTTTTTTCGTTCCGAGTTAACAGACTTATCATGCCTATTCCAATTGCTAGTTTGCATATTTTCTGATTGTCTGTTTGTTTTCTTTTCCACACCAACTGTCTTCCTGAATCTCTTTGATTTTTCTCTTCTTCCCCACTCTCTCATCCATTGTACCATATTTTTGAGTATGCACAAGTATTAGAAGGTAAAATAACTTTTTTAAAAAGATTTTTTATTTAAAGAAGATTAAGATGTTTCCCCTTCTCTTTCTGGGATTGGTTGTACTCTGCTTCTCCAACTGATTTCTCTGTTTGAAGAATTCATTATTATTTCACTTTGGGCAATGCAGGGGCATTGCTGACACAACATGGCATAAATCACATATGAAGATGAGCACATGAAAGTCCCTATAATATTGTGGGTGATGTAATTAAGGCCTGTGATGACATTTACAGAATAGATGTGTGGGCAGAATTACCAGGAAGAAGTGGAAAAAAGCTGCTTCTTTTAGAAACGGCTTTTCTCTGCTTAAGGCGCCTAGAGGGCACTTTCCTGCTGACTTCAAGGCATATGTCATCTAAACGCCACACTTTCAAGTCGGTCTGAAAGCACCTCTTTTTGCCTGTCTGTTTAGTCCCTAAGATGTCCATTTTGTTGCTGTATCTTGGTGTTCATAAAGTAAACTTGTTGATAGCTCCAGGGTGAGATTGCTAGTGGGTGGAAGTTGTTGAAACTCTGGTGGAATGTCTTGCATGAGTCTTCTCCATGAATCCAAATTATGAAGATATTGTCATTGTACTCAGGTAGAGGAGTAGTTTCTGGGTGTAGGAATTAAGGAAGCATTGTTCTAGGTCAGCTATGGAGATGTTGGCATATTGTGGTGTTATGTGCATAATCACAGTAGTACCATTAACTTGAATGTATATGTTATTGCCAAAGGAGAAGTAACTGAGCGTGAGAACAAAGTATATTGTCCATATATTTAGAGGCTCCAACTGTGAGACCATAGGTCATTGAGGGTTGCCCTGTTTATGTATTTGGGGTAATAGAATTTGCCTGGTTGAGGCCCCCAGGGTGTGTTAGGATTTGGTTCTGTACCTCCATGGTAAATTCCCTGAGTAGCCTGTGGAATTCCTTCTGGTATTCCTCAGTGGGAAGGTTAGTCAGGATTCTGTAAAATGTAGTGTTGGACAGCTGCAATTCAGGCTTATGTTTGTAGTCAGATTGGCCCATGATTACTATAGCTCCTTCTTTTTCAGCATCTTTGATGACAATATTAGAGTTATTCCTAAGGCTATGCATAGCATCTTGTTCCTTGCGGCTGAGATTCTGTGATAAACTGAAGCTCTTATTGTGTATTTCTGCCTGGGCATAGCAGCAGAAACATTCTGTGTATCAGTCTAGTTCCATGCACCAGTCATAAATTGACAGGTGACTTGAAGGCACATAGACACACAAGGGGAAAACAGATATCAGCCATTTCTTTGAAATCAAGGTTGGTGAATAATACAGAAAAGATTTTGAACAGCCAGGTTATTTCAGAGAACAGTAAGGGAAAACCAAACTTTTCTAATAATTCTGTAAAAACACTTGCCACCTCAAGACAAAAGCCATGCTGAAGTCAATGGAGGGGGTCTCCCTCCCATTTATGTGGGGCTGATCTTTCATAATAGCAATAAGATGTTGGAAAAGCTAAAATGAATCGTAATACAGACTAATTTAAAATTAAACTTTAATAGAATTATAGATGCAATATAGTATATTGATATACACTTCAGATAATATTCTACTGGATTGTGAATTGAGACCACAGGGTCTATTGAGGCTTATAAGCAGAAATCTTAAGTAGTACACATTTGTATTCATCCTTACTTTTGAGAATTCAAAATCTATTGCAGTTCTCATATTATTAGTTAAAAGAAAGACTTCTGTCTTTCCCAAATAATCTCCTGAGCTGATCTTTGGTTCAACTGTGAAAATAATTTGATATGATAGCATTTACTCCTATCTTTAATATGTAGCTGGATAATTATATTATTAAATGAGCAAAACAGTTACCTGATTGATATAATATTTTAAATCAGCCTGTTCAATTTACCCTTATAGATAGTGAGAGTAACAATATACCTCGGTTTAAAAAAATAATTGTCCCTCCAGTTTCAGAAAGAAAAATAATAATTAAACAATCTATAGATTATTGCTTCTCAAAGGAGAAAAACCCTTCACTTGCACACCAAGCAATATTTGATCTTCTCATTATTATGACAGCATATAAATGTTTAGGTAAACAGCACCATGTCTATTTCATTTGCACACTGTCATGGCACCAGGGTCCCTGCCAATCCAGGAGGAATCTATAAAAAAGGATGGGTGTTCAGTGGGAAAGGTGTAGTGTTACAGGCCCTGGTGGCGCAGTGGTTAAATGCCTGTACTGCAGCCATTCACTCAAAACCACAAGGTTGCGAGTTCAAGACCAGCAAAAGGGCCCAAGCTCGACTCAGGCTTGCATCCTTCCGAGGTCGCTAAAATGAGTACCCAGACTGTTGGGGGCAAATAATTAGCTTACTTGCTAATTAGCTTACTTGCTGTTCACCGCTATGATCTTTGGAATAGCGGTATATAAATAAAGCAAATTATTATTATTATTATTATTATTATTATTATTATTATTATCCAGTCACGCCTTTTACAGATCAGGGACACAGCAACCACACTCCATGGCCCCAATCTGGCCTTTGCAGGGTTGAAAGCAGCTCCCTTTTGTGCCCGGGAAAGGGCACAATAGCCATGGCACCGCAGCTTTAAAGTGCTCTTTTGGCATAGCATTGTGCAGACACAGTGCCAGAGGAGTGCTGTGGTACTGCACGCCATGCGGCGCAACATGTGGCATCACACTGCCCTGGGGGCAGAGCCGGGATGTGCATCATATGGACACTATGCCCCAACTCTACACCCAACTCAGCCTTTAAGGCCGGTCTGCACAGGGCCTTAGTTGCCAGTTTTAGAAGTCTGAAAGTATGCATATAGAGTATAACATGTATGTTAGAAGATACAATGCAGAAAGCTGTGTATTTCAATGTGTGTATGGGTAACTGAGAACAAAGAGACAGGCTAACACCTACTCAAATGTGAATAAAGAGATGAGAACATCTGCATTTATATCACCATCGAGAAATGAGAATTTGACTGCTAATAACTCTCCTAGGAGATGCAATGGCTGATGAAATCGGATAGAAGCCAAGATCTATTGTAGCTCCACACTGTTTGATTATATTTTCTCCAACAGCACCTAAGCTTGCATCCACACTGCAGAAATAATCCAGTTTGTCACAACTCTAACCATCATGGTTCAATGCAATGGAATTCTGGGAATTGTAGCTTTGCGAGACATTTAACCTTCTCTGTCAGAGAGCTCCCATGCCACAACAAACTACAGTTAATTCCATAGAATTGAGCCATATTAGTTAAAGTAGTGTCAAACTGGATTATTTCTGCAGTGTGGAAGCAGCTCTAGAGTGACATCATATTTAAGATCTCTGTTTTGATAAGAGCAGTTAGGAGAGCTGGTAAGCTGGTCAGAGGCTAGAGAGAGACTAAAAGAAGCCAAGAGCAGATAACAATCGGATGGTATGCAGAAGATACTGACAGTATTAAAAGCTTGCCCTTTTCCAAGGGCTTTTACAAAAGTAGCTGGGAGAGATGCAATTCTTTGCTCTTGCCAAAGATAAAGTGTGTCAGTATCACTTTTGCAATGTGTATCTCTTTACTCCTGCAGAGTGAACAAGGATGGAAAGACCAAGTCAGGCATGTGCTAACAAAGGTGAGATGGCGAATAGGCTTCATTCAGGCTATTTTCAGGCCTTACCTTAATCATTGTCAAGGGAAGATTCAGAGTGCACTATTTTCTGTCTGAGGTTTTGTTATGAAAATGATACTACAGGAATTTAATCAGTACAGCTTGTGAAAAGCAGTGGCTGATAATTCTGCAATTTCTTTTAATGTTTACTGCTGGATGCTCCTGGAGCTATTAAAAGAAAAGCACAACTGAACCGAAACCAAAATAGCTACAAAACATAACTAGAAGAACTCAAGAAACTATACACTAGGGATATCATTTTTGCAGCTAGATATAGGAACTTGCTACATATGATAAAATAGTTTTTTTTCAATTATGCTAACTTGTAATTCAAATAATGCAGGGAGGCAGTTGTATATAATGGGTTAGCAATTTAGAACAAACTCACAAGGTGCGTTTTTTTGTGAACTCTTTTCCCCAATCCAATTTAGGGCAAAGCATCGATATTAGGCATATCTTTCATCATCTAACAATCGAACCCATACTGAGGTGAATGGGTGGTTCTGGGTATGAACATGGATCTGCATATGGCCAATACTTGTGTGACTGCTTGCCCTTGAGTGCAGCTATACCATAGTCACTGTAGCCCTGACTGCATAATACCAGGTGATGATTCCTGCTAAATTGTTTGTTTGTTTGCTTCTTTAAAAAGCATTTCCCTTAAAGTAGCATGCTTGAATCTATTTCTTTTGCTGTCATAACTGTGCCCACTAAAGACAAACAAAAATAGAAATGTAATAAAGAAGATTTTATAGTGATGTGTTTTAAATAGAGACTAGAATGCCTTAAGGAGAATGGTGGGCAAGGGAGTTAGTACTTCACATCTTGTAAATTTGCTGCCGCAGATTATTATATTTATATTATATGGAGGTTCACTGTCTCATATGAAAAGGGAGCCATGGTGGCACAGTGGTTAAATACCTGTACTACAGCCAGTCACAGCCATAAGGTTGTGAATTTGATCCCAGCTAGGGGCTCCAAGGTCCACTAGCCTTGTTTCCTTCCATAGGTCATTAAAATGAGTACCCAGCTTGTTGGGGGCATTTAGCTTACACGTTGTAAATTGCTTAGAAAGTGCTTAAGTCACTGATAAACAGCATAGAAATATACTTGCTATTGCTTGCTATTTTGTGTCTTCTTGTTTGGCTCCTCGTGACTATTCAATTATTGTTAGGCATGTCATCATCATTATCATTGTCACTGATGTGACTGGAATGTGAAATCTTCAGGTTTGTTGATAAATGTTTGACCCTCCATCCTGAGAGATAAAGAAAGTTAGCAATTTATTATGCCTATCAAATCAGGTATGCATATAGAATGAAGATCCTTATGGTCTGACTGTGCTCCAGTCTATAGCTTCTTTGTCCATTTTGTTCCAAATAATATTTATGAGAATGATAGTCTATACCTGCCAATGTTATCCACTTTAGTGCATTTTTGCCCTTACTGGAATGCCTACCCTTTATATTGGAACTAGTTAAATAATAAGATTGTTTTAAAATAATTTTAAGACATTCTTCAACCTTGTGGATACCAGTCCAATGTAGAAGGAACATGACCAGAACTAATGATAGAAAAGTAAAATACACCATGAAAATATAAAGGAAAATCCTGAAAAATAACTCCCCCTAATGAGAACTTTGATATTGCTCATGGCAACTGCCTTAGGGTTTCCAGAATTATCCCTGAGACAACTTCATCCAGCTCAGATAGAAAGATTGATGGCCATCAGGGTAATTGATGCACCCATAGAATCCTAATCTGTCTCTGGCCTTACACCAGATACATAGGTTCAGATCCAAAGCAGAATCTCATTTATCAGATTTCATGTCTAACAGTACAAGGTTAAGTGATCCATAATATCCACCGCAATAAGAGAAGGAAGAACAGAGATAATGTGAGTTTCCCCCCCTCCATCATCCTAATGCATATGTTGGGAAAGTGGGCATAAAGAGAGTCCTACAGGTGATTTGCAAAAAGATCCCTCAGCAAAACAGTTTGAGGTGTGTGTGTGTCTGCGCACGCGTGTGTGTACCAGTCTACAAAACACTTAAGGTGTTATAAAACAGGCTCAACCTGTACTGCAGAAATAATGCAGTTTCTCAATACGTTAACTGTCATGTCTCAGTGCAATGGAATTCTGAGATTTGTAGCTTGGTGAGATATTTAGAGATATTTATGTGTCTCTATCAGACTGTTCTGGTCCCACAACAAATGACAAATCCCAGAATTCTATAGGATGGAATCATAGCAGTTAAAGTGGTGTCAAAAGTCATGGGCAAGATACAGACGGGCAAAAAGTGGTGTGTTCATGACGTCATGAAGGTATAGCCTTCAGACGGCCCTTACCTGAATGCCGCCATGAACACGCTGCCCGCACGCCCCAAGCGGGAAGAAGCGTCATTAAAAAGGTGCTGCTTTTCCCCACTTCTTTTCTATATAGTGCGCAGCTGCGCATCTCCATCTGTAAGCTGCTGCACCGGTACACCAGAATTGTTACGCCGCTAATTTAAGTTGCCCATTTAAAAGCTCCGTGTCTGCTGCGTCGCATAATGAGTCGGGGTCCTGGAACATGCGCAGTTTGCAGTCAGGCTTTAATTGCAGCATCAGCTGCCATGCAGGTGTGGAAGCTGCAGCACAGCTGCAGCACATTTTAAGACTCGTAACCCTAACCCTAACCCTAACCCTAACCCTAGAGCAACATGTACACATGCGCTGCTAGAATCGTGGAAAGTTTGGAATATAAAGTGCACCCCTACACACATTCCTGCGCCATTTTCACCTAACAATAAAAAAACGCTAAAACTTTAAATATTTACATATGTACAAGGGAGGTGATGGGGGATGGCAGGGGGACAGCGGTGGCAGCGGCGACAGCTGTGGCTGTGCATTGCAGATTCAGCAAGAGCGCGGGGACCAAAGGAGAGGAGGCATCCATGATGCTGGTGACATTGGCAATGTGCAAGCGGACAAGGATGCCAACACCAGCTGATCACCAGCTGGCAGGAGACCACCTTTGTTCTTGGCCAGGGCGGGGGAAAAGGTTTAAAGGGGCTTGGGTGCTTTAAATGTGCACATATGCTTTCTGCCACCGGTGCTGAGCGCCGCAGCTGTGCAGCTGCGCATCCGCCAGCCGGCAAAAGAAAAAAAAAAAGCCCCGTTTTTGGCCGTCCGTGAGGAAGCTACCTCTCTCTTTGCGGCATCCTCCAAGGCGGCGGTATGGAAACTACGGGTCAGAAACGGCCCCAGGTGAGGCGTCTTCACTGCCCCCCATGTGGAAGCCCCATACACCTGAGCCACGCCCCCGGGGCGGGCGGTCTGGAGGCTCCGTATTCAGCAGAATACACCTCCAAGACGTCTTCCCCTGCCCATCTGTATCCCGCCATGATTTCTGCAGTCCAGATACAGCCCCAGTTGCTGGGAGAGGGACAGATTTCTTCCATCAGAGGAAGATCCCATTGTCAATACTAGTCTTTTATTAACCTTTTATTAATCCTTTGCTTTCTCTTGAATTCAAATTTTTCAATATCTTTTCTTTTCTGTTCCAGAAAAATTAATGCATTTGCAAATCACGGAATCATAGAGTTGGAAGAGACCAAAAGGGCCATCCAGTCCAACATTCTACCATGCAGGAACACATTATCAAATCACCCTGTCAGATGGTTATCCCGCCTCTGATTAAAAACCTCCAAAAAGGAAACTCCACCACAGTCTGACAATGTTCCACAGTTGAACAGCTCTTCCTGTCAGGCAGTTCTTCCTAATGTTTCGGTGGAATCTCTGTACAGTAGCTTGAATCCATTGCTCTAGGTCCTATTCTCTGGAGAAGCGAAAACAAGCTTGCACCAGGCTTCAAATACTTAAATAGGGCTATTATATCATTATGTTGGCAAGTACTTGCTGGCAAACAAACTAAGTGAAATTCTCACTCATCCTTAGTATTTTATGATATTTTGTTTGGTCTTCATAAATGTATTTCCCCTCCTGTAGTTTTTAGTGTTTTGGTTTTTCCTTGTGGACCAAGGCACATGACGCTTCTGTATTTCTTGGGTCTCTGATTAAACCTCAGGTTAGCTTTCAGGTGTTATCTTTATAAATAAGGTTGCCAGGTAAAATATCTCTTTAATAGTTGTGGAGAAGACAAGATTTCTGCATATGTTGCTGACACACACGCTAAAATTCCCCGTTCTACACAACCATGAAAGGTACAGGAGCCCTGTGCCTTCTTTCATCTGGCAATCCTATTTATAATAGAGCAAAGAATTACATCTGTGTTTCTCTTAATAAAGCCCACCACCATTGTAGTTGGAGAAGGACAGAAATATATTAGGAGCTATATAATGCTGCAGAATCATGCAGAGCCCCATCTGTTCCTCTATCTCTCATCAAGAGATCTACAGATGGTTGCATTTGTCTCTGTTACAGTAGTTGAACCAGAGAGGTGGAGAGCAAAATCCTAGCCTGGCAAGTCCTTGTCAAAAGATATAGATGGTCCAGTTTCACAGCAGAGGACAATGGCTTCATCTACACTGCATAATTAATGCAGTTTGATGCTGCTTTAACTGTCATTACTCAGTGCTGTGGAATTCTGGGATTTGTTCTTTTATAAGATATCTCTCATAATCTCCCTTATCCTTCAGAGAGCTCTGGCCTGAACAAACTACAAATCTTGGGATTCCATAGGATGGAGCCATGACAGTTAAAGTGATGTTAAACTGCATTAATTCTGCAGTGTGGCAGCAGCCTGGGTTGCTAATAACAAAGAGGTCACTTCTAAATCCAACATTTGGCTCTTTGATGATTGCTAGTGAATATGAAATTTTATTTTAAGTGGGGACCCTTAGGAGCACAGGGTTCAGCGCTTTGTCCCTGGCTGTCAAGAACACCTTAGGATATACTTTAAGGTTTAGATTTCCCTAATGATTTCTCACGGCAGGCTACTCTTTCATGGAGAAAAATATCTCCCACACCACAACACACTTTTTACTATGTATTTAAAACATAGAAAGCACAGCTCAGCCCCACTTTTATCAGTAGGCATGCCAGCTCTTCCAACTTCATTAAGAAAAAAGGTTCAAATCATGTGGACATCCAGATGTTGGACTAAGTTCCTTGCTCTCCTCACCGTTGGCTCTACTAGCATGGTCTGATGGGAGCTACTATCCAATAAAATATGGAGACCTATGTGATACCTTACCTAGCTTAAAATCTTCTAGCACATAAACCTCCTGAGATCATTCCCCTCTACAATTGCACATCTTGTGTGCACTTGTCCCAGCAGGCCTTTGGCCTCTTTAAATTGTTACTCTTCCATGTATGCTTATTGGATAAACCATTTGAACAACCAGCTATATGGGCATGATCTTTTTGGAATATGTTACCCTGAACTTGATACATCCAAGGTTCTATTGTTCTCTAAACTAAAGACTAGGAAAGATAGAAAGGACAAGGTGTGCTTAATCTTTATTCTTCCTTCTGTGACCTGACCAACAGCAACCATTATTTGTCATATGGAATTACTTTTCTAGGAACAGTTTGTGTGACTAAACCACAAAAAGAAAAAAGAGAAGGACTTTGCAATTCAATCCTGTTAGAATTCCTGCAGCTCACCTCTTGATAATCCTTCCTGTTTGATTTTCCAGCCAATTAACTCTATAAAAATGTAATGTACCACCATGCCACTGAATATCACATACTGGGCCTTCTTTACTCATCACTTTTCATTCTGTCGGGGGGGGGGGAGGTAATCCTCTAGAACCCTTTCTGTTTAGCACAAAGAGCTGCCCAACATTATAAGATATTGCTGCTAACAGAGATAACCATCTGGGCTTTTCTTAAGATAAGCCTACAATACTTGTTACAAAAATAGTAACTATTCTACTGACTACAAGGTTGAATAAAGTGACGGAAGAAACATACCTCCTCTGAACCATACCATATTTCATAAACTCATAGGTTTTTCTCTTAGTGAGATGCTTCAGATTCTGAGAATCAAGGTCTACATTTTAAGTTCAGAGTCCTAATGCACTCAGTGTGTGTCTTCAAGTCATCTATCAACCCCATGAATTTCATAGGGTTTTCTTAGGCAAAGCATACTCAGTGGAGGTTTTGTCAGTTCCTTGTTCTGAAATACAGCCTACAGCACCTGGTACAGTGCACCCTTTCTTTACGCAGGGGATCCATTCTGGACTCCCCCATATATAGCGAATTCTGCCTATGTTCGAGCCCCATTTAAATGAATGGGGCTCATGCACGTGGTGTCACGGCGGTGTGGCAGTGCAGCGGCATGGCAGCACACATGTGCCATTGGTGCACACCCCATTGTTCCTTGTGGGACACACTGCCCCTTCTCCCCCCACAGCTTTCAGCATATGCTCAAAGCCACATAAAGCACGCCCGCATATGACTTGGGCGCACTGTATATGCTGGCAATCTCCCTCCAAGTACTAACAAGGACTGATGCTGCTTAGCTTCCAAAGTCAGATGGGATCTGCTGTGTTTAAGTCCTAATGCACTCTAAACTCTAATTTTAATATATTTTCTGTATGTCATCTTCCCTTAATTTTATGCCAGTCCAAGATACTTTTGTTACACTAAGCTTATAGCACAGAAGACTATTAGTGTGTGCCTATATATATTTGAAGGATTTAAGACATGATAATTATTCCTGGGGAAAGAAAGAAAGCTACTGCAGTCAGGAGCTTGAGATATGAAATGAGTTCTTGTTTCACTTCTGATAAGAAAGAAAAAAGGATGTCTTTCCTAGAGGTCTATGAAATGATTACCAATCAAACCCACCATTTGGAAGCTACAGATATGAAGCACAAAGCTCTGCCATATATTTTGTACTTTATATTTTACCTTTCAAAGTCATATTTTGATTACACACGTCTGCCAAGATTGGCTATTGTAGTAATTGAAGTGTTTGTGTTTTAAAGCCATTCCAATCATAGTTTCAAACATCCTAAATATATATTTTTTTTCTGTAAGAATTTCATTTATTTTGGTTGATTATCTCAGTTAAACTGCACTTGGTTAAAAAGAAACAGTAATTTGAATGTAAACATCTCCCCACTTTTTAAAAAATGTTCCTTGCCCTTCCCCAATAGCTATGATGGTAGGAGTGATAGGAGTTGCAGTCCAACAACATCCAGAAAACCATAAGCAGCCTTCTCTGATTTATGTCTTCTGTGTTGTTAAGGCAGACATTTTGTATAATTCCAAGCAAAGTACAACCAATTAATAAGCTTTTTTAAAATTCACATGAATAAAATGCAGTGCCACGTAAAGTACATTCAATTAATACCTTTTATAATCATAATAATAATAATAATAATAATAATAATAATAATAATAATAATAATAATAATAACTTTATTACGGCCATTTGGCCAGCACAAAATACCTTTTAAAATTCACCTTGAATACTTTATTCACCATTTGTATAGCTTTTCTGCTTCTTGGTAGAGTACCTGTAGAGATTTTTGTGTTTCCTTAACATATTTTTCCCCAGTAAAAGAGGTGGAAGGAGTGGGGAAACATGGAAGCAGATATAGGCTGAAGATCATGACATCCGGCAGTTTGCCATAGAATTATCTGTTTGACACAGGGCAGCTGAGAGGTAAAAATCCACAAATGTCTTCAAAACAGATAATTCTCTCAGTTCTTAAATATCTATGTTCAGGATCACATGCTTCATTACAATTCCATCAATTATAAGAACTGTTCCTCTTCTGTTTATGTATTCTAATGCCAGATCTGAACTGTGAATGCACACATATGCTCTTACCTTTTAAAGAAAGAAGAAAGTAAAGACATAGATTAGCATTAGAACACATGTCTTTCATAAAAATGATCCTCAATTCAGTTGGTGGCATGTCCAATAAAAAGGATCTAAGATAGCAGGGGTGTGAAATGGCTCTTCTTGAGATTAAAGAGTGGGTTGTATATGAACACAGTGGAAGAGAACCTATTTTCTATGAAGAATATCCCATAATTGCCCTTTGATGTCTCTAGTTAAAAGGAGTAGATTGTGGAAAAGATCCTGGACAGCTGCTGCTGGTCAGAGTAGACTATAGAGGCTGGATGAACGTAAAACCTGAACTGGCAAAAGGAACACTGGGAACACTGTTCTAAAAAGTTTACATTGATATGTTTGTGGGGAAATAATTATCAGGCATTGTGCATTACACTTTGATTTTAAAATGAACTTTCAATTAATTATTTTTAAATCCCTTAAAAATAGAAATATCCCAAATCTCACAGAAACCAGGAGCAGGGAAAGAAAGGAAACAGTAGTCTACATTTTTGTTAACTGACCTTGAGTCTATCTCAACTCATGGTAACACTATGTATGAGACATCTCCAAGACCCTCTGTCATCCACTGCTCTGCTTAATTCCTGCAGCCCCATACCCATGACCTCCTTAATAGAGTCCATCCATCTGGCATGTGTCTTCCTATCCTCCTACTTTCCTTTACCTTACACAGCATTATTGTCTTTTATAATGAATCCTTCATCTCATGATGTGTCCGAAATGTGACAGCCTCAGTTTGGTCATCTTGGCTTCCAGGGAGGTTTCCAGCTTGATCTGTTCTAGGACCCACTTACTTGTCCTTTTGGCTGTCCATGAGATTACATTAGCAAAAGAGTATCTCTTACATGAAGGACCCCCTCCTTTCAGGGATACTTAAAAGTTGCAATAGCCTATCATATTCAACACAAAAACATGTTGAATCTCATTTGGGAGAAAGAGAGGATATAAATCCCATAAATAAATAAATTTAAATAATTTAAATTTGATTTAATAATTTAATTTAATTAATTATTTTTAAATATATATAATTTGCCTAATGTCTTTAGCTACAACATTCTGCTGTTCTACTCATGATACAGATCTCCTTGGATCTTGGATGTCCTTGGGACAGGTTGGAAGTCTGTACCATGTGGCCCAGCCTTGACCAAGCCTCCATAGGTACAGCAGACACCCACCCCCTTGTCCTTCTTTATTCTTCTCCCTTGCCTCATGGTAACCTCAGGCTTTTACAACGTCTGTTGGGAAGGATCTCAAACATGCAGACGTGTGCCCAACTGGCCATTCCCATTGTCTCTCATTATCTCTGTGATGATGACCCCACTAAATGCAACTTAACACCATCACCTCATTAACCCTCTGGTTATCTAGAAGGGATCTTCCTCAGCTGTGTTGCCCAGATAATGGGAAGGCCCATTATCACACATATATTACAAGTATTATTTCAGGTTGTAATAGACTATTTTCAAGCTCTGGTATAAGACAAACTCCTATTTTATATGACCTTACTCTTCTCAAAACAGTTTCTGATATCCAGTTCTCTCTTCTCGATTCAGTGAATGCTTCTTTTTCCATTTAAATTTGTTTCTGTAAAAATAACTGCAGGAGCAAATCAGAAATAGTGTACCCTCAGGCTCTTTCTGCAAGATGTGTACCACTGGAGAAATTTGTGTACCACGGGGGATAGAATGAAGCTAATGCCACCAACTAAAATCCAAATTGTGCTGCTTGAGAGGACAGGGGAGCATTCAGAATAGCTAATACTGTTGAGATGTGCAAAAAGAGGATATGGTGGGCATAGTGGTTTGCATGAACATAGAGCAGATGCCAACTCAGATGAACTATCAGCAGGTGAGTGATGGAGCGTGAGCTACAGCTGTGTTTGCTTTAGCTTTCATTTTATTTTGAATTATTTATAAAAAGCACTAGCAGCGATTTGAAATTTATTCAGTGACATGCCCTATCAATGATTAGCTAATTTCGCTCCTACAGACAAGTTTGATGGGAAGATGTGAACTAGATAGGAGACAGGTGCTGAGTGCTGTTGTGTTAGCAACTGTCACTGCCTCAGCATTAATAGTAGGGTGGAGGGAGATATTACATGAAAACACCAACTGAGCTTTCTCTGTCTTTCTAATAGTAAACTGCAGAGCATCACAGCACTTAAAGAAACCCCTCAGGCAGCACCACTGGGGCTAATGTTATAAAAGATATCAAAAGAATTACTATAGAAAGAATATCAACCTGCAGAGTGGGATTTGTTGTACTGTTCAAAACAGCCCCAGCTCATTTCTGCAGCTTTGACTGATCCTATATTATACACCACTAAGGAATACCACCCACATAATTTCAATTTTCTGTTTGGATCATGCCATGACACCATTTCATCAGTTGCATAGCCCGTTCATCCATAAATGGTATGCATGGAAATTAATCTGTGAAAAGGACTGTTGTTGCACTTGGAAACTAGGAGACTGACAATATGTCCAGTTGTCCTGTGTATTTATTGTGCCCTCAACCATATCAGTTTCTCTCAGCTATAGTTTCCTTTCAACAAATAAGAACAATGAAGACTTAGCTCACACATTAAGTATGAGAACAAACTCAATAAAGATACTTTGGCATTTGCAACTTATAAAATGTAAGCATTACTTCCCATCCCCTGTTGTTTGGTTTAAGAAGAGGGAAAAAATAGTTGGATCCAGGGCTTCTTTTACACTATATAAGTATAGGGCTGTTATTCCACTTTAACTTCCATAGTCCCATTGTATGGAATCTTGATGGTTGTAGTTTTGTGAGGTACTAGAGCTCTGTGGTTGAGGAGCCCCCTCCATAAACTGCAAATCCAAAAACTTCATAAAATGGGGCCATTGTAGTCAAAGCAGAATCATGGAACTACAACTGTGTAATGTTGAAGGGCCCAAGGATCATACTGTTTTACAAGGCTAGCTCTACCATTTTGCCAAATAAATCAACTCTATCAAGTGGTGCATAATCGTAAGACAATCACTACTTCCCTCAGCTGTTCGTCCTGAGGCCCATGACTCTTCCACATTGTGGTGGTGCAGAGCTGCTCCCCTTTGTAGCAAGCCCAAATATGTCAATTTTTGTCTGTAATCCTTCTCAAATGGTGATGGGAAGTCATTTCATGCTGCCATTTTGAGAAGGACTGCAGACGAAAACTTAAGTGTTTTGAGGATTCTGGGGTACTTGTGTGGGGGGGTATTTTTGTTTGTTTGTTTGTTTGTTTTTTTGTTTCCATTTGAGTGTTTGGGGGACAAAAGTTGACCCCAAATTGTATTTTTTTGAAAAAGAGGCCACAAAGTTTGAGGGGCTGAATGAGCCATATGGGCTACACTATGCCTATCTCTGTAGTAGAGTATCCTAATCAGGAGGAGTGTTTCTACGGACAGGAGGAAATGTTAGGTTCTATGTAAATCTGCCCAGCAGCAATAGGAAAGCTGTTTATCAGGCAGCAGTAGGTTACTTCTCTATTTTGCTTTGTTCTTTTCCCCTCACCTGCTTTGTGGGTGAATTGGGACTCATCCATCCTTCTTTATGACTTGGCTTATATCTTCTCAGTCTGCTTCATGAAAATGATGTGATGAGACTGTTGCCTACCATGCCACATCAAAGGAGACATCTTTAAAGGACCACACTGATTGCTGTCTTATTATGACTTGTTCCATTTATAGCAGCCTTTTTTTTTTTTTTTGCCTTCCAATTGCCTTGTTGTGATTCTCACTTTCTCAGACATTGCAACTGTCATCTGTGATGCTATGTAATCAGAATGCAGTATTAGACAAAATGTATGAGACAGACGGCTCAGTCACACTTTCTCCAATGAGAAACCTGCCTCCTCCAGATTCAGAACTGACTGAGAAAGAAAGAAAAAATAAATCAACAACAAAACAGCAACAAGAAAACATTAAAAGACATTTTAGAAAGGAAATCTAAAAACATTTTGCACTCAGGATGTGTGATTTTCCCCCCAGACCTTAAATTCCCAAGTACAAAAAAACAATGAAGGATTGAAATTATAATATTTGCTGTATTAGCCTCTGGTATGTGATAGCCTAAACCAAGAATAAGAAATGTGTGATCCAACTGAAGCATAACTCCCAAGATCCCTCATCACTTTCACTGTATCAGTTTCAGATACAGAAGAGGACATACTGAATTTCTACCAACAATAAAAAGAAAACTGGCTAATCCTCTCCTGCTTATTAGTGTACTATAGGGCTAAACTAATGTCCCAAGTCTTTTTTTTTTAATGGACTATAAAACTGCAAGTTGTGTGTGTGTGTGTGTGTGTGTGTGTGTGTGTGTGTGTGTGTGTTAAAGACCTTTGATTACCGTTTAAACTCGATTATAAAGTTACTTCTTGTAGGTCGAGGGCAGGTTTGGGGGCCAAAATTATAGATTTTTATATGACCTGTGGCTTGAACGTAGGGGCATGCAACAAAGGATGTAAAGGATGATGCAAAGGAAAATGATGCCAACGCATTTATAAAATTCTGGCAGGTACAACTGTTTGTGCTCATCCTAAAGGCTATGGATGAGAGAGTAGTGGGAAACCATTCTTCTTTTTGGTGCTCCCAGGATGGACTAAGCTCTCTCCTTTTACCACTCTATTCAGAGAAAGGGGATGGCTCCTATAAACTCTCTCTCTCTCTGTGTGTGTGTGTACACACACACACATACATATGAGTTAAAGTACAGTACTTACATTGACCCATGAATAAATTCACCCAGTTTTTTTTTGGGCTGCGTTTTTGACATAAATTTCTAGACTTATACATGAACATATTGTACAGATATAAGTATACTGGTATATTAGATATATTTGATATAAGATTGTTTTAATATTAGAACTAGTGAGGTTTTGTGTTGGCCATGTCTGATTTGATACAGAGAAATAAGAACTGAAGGAGTGGAGGTACCCATCCTGGGAGTTGGCGGGGGGGGTTGGGTCATGACAGGCAACAATCACGTTTTGGGTACACTGTGGGAGATAAAAAAATATTATTTTCTTTCCAGTCTGTTCTGATGACCACAATTCTAACATGAATGGAGAATGGCACGCACCTAACTTAAGCTCATTTCAACCTTTCAGTTGTAATCTTGTGTTCTGATTTCAGTGTTAAGAAAACATGTAATATTTTGGACAGGGTTACACCAAGAGTAGTCCTGCATAGAAGAGGCCTCTTTATTTTTGCACTGCCACAAATAAATTCAAATACAGGCCCAGTAAAGATGAGAAGAAAGGGATGGCCAGAGGCTGTGCCTTTCTGTTCCAGATCGTTGCTGCAGCAACTGCACGTCTGCGGCAACGATCCACTGCCAAAAGGAGCTCTGAAATGGAGCTCTTTCCCACAATGCCGCCAAGGCACCATTTGTGCCCTGGGGCATCGCAGTGACATGTTTTGTGCACTGTGCTGTTTGGAAGCATCACACAAGACATATTATTGGTACATACACTGTCTAAACACGCGCACACCAAAATGGCAGTGCCCATACATACTAGGGCTTGGGAGAGTGCAGTTGCTGTGCGTTCTCAAGCCCCAGTATCAGTGTAGCCATGCCATGTTTAGCCCATCTGTACTGGGCCACTGTTTCCTCATTTATTCTCCCAAACTGACATTTCTGTTTTGTTTCCCCTTGCGCTAAAGCCCCATATAACTTAAATTTAAATTATTGGCCTATTATTTAAAAGGCCATTTTAAAAATTCATAGCTCTGTGCTAAATGCATAAAACTAAAACAGTGGATCTTTACCTACATTCCCATATAAACGTATCCATCAACCATCATCATACAACTTTATTATCATCTCAAGATTGTTGCAGAGGCTTCATATATTTACTCAGGACCCTATTGCATGGGGTTACAAAGAGCAGCTTACCTTTCCGAATTCAGTGCTAATTTGGGAGGTAGATGCTTCCTATCATAAATAAATCGCCACCAAATTGCCTCCCACACCCATCCCCAGAAAGAAAAGTTCCATTTTCTAAAAGGGGCCAACGAAGTTGCTTACATTACCTAGGCTGCATCTGGGACAAACCCGGGCAGTGATTTGCTAGTGATTTATGGGATGGGATAGTGATGGGAAGTGGCTGCTTCCCAAATTAGCACTGAATTCAGGAAAGGTAATCCGCTCTTTTAACCCCATGCAATAGGGTCCTCAGACAGCCACACAGAACTATCTATGTCCCTCAAAGAACATTCACCACAGCCTTTTCCCTCTTGTGTATAAACTACTCCGTAACAGATCTTTTGTTAATAGTGCACTATTGTTTGCCTTAAATATCCAACCATCTAAGTTATAAAAACTGAAGGAGAGAAAAGACATCCAAACCAAATGTAAAGCTTCAGGGTCCAATTTCCTACTGGTAGCTAGTGCAGGATAAAATGACATAAATGATTGATTATAGCCTAATATCTATTTGTCTTAGAAGGTTGGCATCTTTTATTCATATTAAAACTAACATGCATAATTTATGAAGCAATAGAAAGTCACCATCTATCCGCTAACAGAGTTTTGATTCCATTTTTAATTATTATTATTATTCAAAGGATTCCAGTTTTATTACCAAACTAATTTAATCCCCCTCTCCATATTTAAACATAGTCCCTGCTCAATCCGTTCCATGCTTCAGTAGGACATTTTGCGATGTTAGTGAACCTCTTAAATGTCAGTGTGTAAGAGGCTTAAAGAAAACTGGGGCAAAACATGTAAAGAGAGGTTGATGGCAAAAGGACAGCTGTTACTCTGACTGTAATATGAAACACAATCACTATTAATTTATAAAAATATCCAAAATAGTAACTGGTAGATCTGGTTTATGGTATAAAAATTTTTATTCTCCACAGACTGTTGATATGGCCCAGGTTTCGCTACTTGCTTTAATAAAACAAGTTTTTGTTTTTTCTTTAGTCTTGGTTTATTCACTGAAAATTATGTACAATGATATACGTAGAAAGTGAGATGTTCAGAGATACAGATCAGTATCATTTTGTAATCTCATTTTAAATATTCATTAGCTGCAATGGCACAGCCCTCATCTGTGGTACAATTCAAAATCATATGCATATTAGGCTGGAATATCAGTATTCAGATAGATTTTGTAGCATCTTTGAGACTTCTTGATGAAGTAGACCTGTCTACGAAAGTTTATGCTACTACTTCTTTTGCACAATTAGCCTGAAAGATGCTACAAGATCTGTTATCTAAATAAGTGAACAAAGGCTTCAAATTAATGTTTATGCTTCTGTCCAATGTTTTCTGCAGCTCTCAAAAAGTATGCTACAACTTCTTTAGTACAGTTAGACTCAAAGATGCTATGAGATCCCTTTGCATATTAATTTTCACTGGAATTGGCTAATGGGATCACTTGCTGGAAAATAAAAACCTTGTTATTTGAGAAAGAGTCCTAGGAACAGCCTGTGGAGTGGGAATGCTCATTTTAGACTGTGGAGTAGACTGCTTAATGTAGACTTACAGGGATGATCAAAATACTTACTATCCATTTTCTCATGAATTTTGTCATATGTTTGTTCCATCCAATTTCTGCCACAGTCTGGAATGTTTATTAAAACTGTACAAATATTGGCACTTACTAATTCAACAGATTTTCCTGACCCTCAAGAGTTCACATATTTTTCTCTACTATACTTATTTTTATATTCCATTTTAGTTATTGTGCAGAGAAGTGTGCACTATGAAAGATAACTGTGTTCCAATCTTCATATTAAGCCAGAGGTGCAAATGAGATCAGGTTTTTTTTTAAAAAATGTGGATGAATTCTGGTGAAACCCTGTGTGGACTTTGAATGAAGCTGTTCATCACTTGAAAATTGAAGTAAAGTAGACAACAGTGCCAGCTGCTGAACACTTAAAAAGAGCCAAATAACCTATATATATATAATCAGGAAATGTAACAAGACTCATAGAATCATAGATGTTTATCACACTATGCTTTAAAGAGGTACTATTCCAGTGTGACTCCTCTAGCTGCCTCCTGTTGCATGCTGGGATTGGCAGTTTTAAGGAGGGGTATTTAGAATTCTCAGGCAGAGAAGTTCAGCTCCTTAAAACTGCTAATCCCAGCATGCAACAGGAGGCTGCTAGAGGAGTCACACTGGAATAGTACCTCTTTAAGGGCATAGTGTGATAAACATCATAGACTTGGAAGAGATTTCAAGGGCCATCCAGTCCAACCCACTGCCATGCAGGAATACACAATCAAGCATCCTAACAAATGGGAATCCAGCCTCCATTTAAAAATCTCCAAAGAAGGAGACTCCACCACTGTCTGAGGGAGTATGTACCACTGTCGAACAGCTCTTACAGTGAAGAAGTTCCTCTTGATGTTGAGGTGGTATCTCTCCTCCTTTCATGATACTGGAATTGTCAAATACAATTCCAACTATTCTAACATTACAAAGGTTTTTTTTATAGCCCCCTCCCAATCTCTGTTCATACCTTAAATAAGAAAATAAAAACAAAGAAAAAAGATGATTTTGTAGCAGTGAGTATATAACCTACTGTAGCAGGTCTGGGGCAATTTTGAGCCCTTCACCTTTCTTTCCTCTCCTTAATTTTTTGGCCCAAGAAAGGTTGGTCCAGAAAGTCTGGAAGAGTCACATGTGGGTGTGATCTTGCACAAAAAGCAAGCAAACTTAAAAAGGTAAAGTTAAAGTAGTCCCTTGACATGAATGTCTAGTAACTGACTGTAGGGGGCGGTGCTCATATCCATTTCTAAGCCAAAGAGCCAGCGTTGTCTGAGGACTGCTCTGGTGGTCATGTGGCCAGCATGACTCCACTGAATGTTGTTACCTTCCCACTGAGAAGTAGTATCTATTTATCTACTTGCATTTGCATGCTTTCAAACTACTAGGTTGGCACAAGCTGAGAGTAGTGACAGGAGCTCACCTCATCATGCAGCATCTGTGCCTCAAACTGCCGATCTGGCAATCAACAGAGTCAGCATCTTAACCACTTGAGCCACTGCAAAGCAAACTTTGGAGAGGTGCAAAAACATTTGACAGGGGCACAAACATTAATGTGAAGCCTTTATTCATTTATTTAAAAACATGGTTCTTTATTTGAGGCTGAGATGTTTGGACAAAACATAGCTATTAGATGTTCTTTAAGTCACACACTAGTCAGCGTTCCATTAGGAAGATATGCATGTGTAAGTAAACCTTATGCACACTTGTGAATGTAATGTTTTGGTCATTGCAGCAATGTGAATTCTTTTTCTTCCTCCACAATGCTCAAGGTCCCCCTCTGCCCCCCACTCCCTGGGATCACTTTAGCACATTGATAGCTTCCTCCCCCAGCCCTTCTACTGCTGGTAGACAGAATCAGAGAAGAATCTAATAAAAACAATGACATCACCCACTGAGACCTCCAGAGGATCCCTGCAGATGTCCATAGTCTGTGTCTGGCTACAAGGACACAGAGATGCTTCTCCAAACCCCTTCCACTATGTGCCTGTAATAGTCTAGCTGTGCAGGGCTACTGCAGCCCACTAGTGAGGCCTGGGGGTAGTGACACAGCTGACTTCCTCATACAGAACTCATGCTAAACCCTAGCATGTAGAATCTCAGCCATAGTGTCTTGTTTATAATGAATTGTTTCTCTTAACTCTTTAACTTTAATTTAATGGTTATTTATCATGTGAAAAAGTATGAGAGAAATCTACTAGCTGGGAATAAGCTCCTGTTCTTCCTTAAATTGTTTGCTTCAGTTCACAAACATCAAAAATAAGGAACATAGTGCCATGCATCTGGCATCACTATTTTTCATAAAAATAGAATTCATGAATTACAAAACTGACAGCAGATACTATCTTAGCTGGGAAATGATGGGTGGAGAAAGGATGTGGCAGAGCAGTTGCCTCAGCAAGTGATGCCTCAGCTGGTGCTGACTGAGCAAAGAATGGTGCTGTTCCAACTGATTTGCTCTCCTTCCTACATGCTGAAAGCTCTACTATTCAAAATTGCCTTCTAGCTAGTCAAAATGAAGTTAAGGAACTCTGAATGTTTGGCATGCAATTGCAAACATACTAATACATTTTAGTATACACCCTACAATGGTTTCACAAATATAGATTTTTTAAAAAACTTTCATAATATTAGGAGTATGTAAAGGGATCTTGTAGTAGGGTTGAGATTAACTGCTTTCCCCCCAATTTGGGGAGGGACTGATACTGGGCTGGGACCATGTGTGTGCTCAGATCAGAAACATCCCATACCCAGTCGGAACGTCTCCCATTACTTTGTTAAAAATGGAAAAGAAGAGTTTTTAGCTAAGTACAGGAGAAGTCCTGATCTAGCACGGGATGGTAACAATCTGGGCACAGAGCTGTCCCAGCCCAGTCTCAGTCCATGCCCAGATCAGGAAAAGTCAGCCAGTGCAATAATCTCCTAACTGAAAGAAAGAAGTTGGTAGCATGACCTTTCTTAGACTTCAGCCTACTTCTCAGATGCATGTTATATAAGCATTATTTGTCAAAACATGCATCTGAAGTCTACGAAAACTCATGCTACCAATTTCTTTCTTTCAGTTAGTCTCAAAGGTGCTCCAAGATCCTTTTACATACTGATTTTCCAGACTAACACAGTTATACCTTTGAATAATTTTAAGAGTATACTCTAAGAAAGGAGGACTCAGCTGGACCAGTGCTACAAGGCCAATGAAGAAGAAATTTTGAGGAGCTGGAATTGCATGAGGTAGTTAGTAAAAGCAAAGTTTCTATGTATATTTGCTATTAAGATAAACTCTGGGGAATTTAAAGAGAATTTTTTTTTTTACAAAAAATGGGTTTCTGTGGTCAAGTTCTGACTTCTGCCAGCAACAGGTGGCTATCACAGTGAAATGGTGAGACCTGGAGCTAAACAAACTCCATTCTGATACCCTTTCATCAGCAGGTCAAGACCTTTTTTAATCCAGCAGGACTGCAAGAACTACAGCTCTATAAAAGTACTTCTTATCCTTTGCTTTTAAATGTCTTAAATGGCCTTAGTTCTACATACAGTTTAATGCCATTTTCAACATAAGCTTGGTATGCTTTTGTCTATGTGTGTTTTTACTCGTATTTCCTTTTATCTTGTAAGTACCTTCAATCCAAATCTTGCTTGGCATCGGCACACTTGCTATATCTGTCATGTGCATTGAGGCCATGTCCTGGTGAGTGGAGACTGCATGAAAAGGGGATCAGCATGCTCTTTTTTTTCAGACAGGTTGAGGAAACTTAAGAAGAAAACTGAATAGAAAACACATCTGACACAGCAATTAAAAATGGCAAATGCACTATTAGGCGCTTTTAAAAAAGGACAAATGTGATCACTTCAGCAGTATTAACACAGACTGTGATTTACCACAGTCTGAACCTGGATTTTGATATATGCATTCCCCTTTGACACATGACTACTTGCTTGGTCTATCCTTGACTGCTTTTTTCATGTGCATGTTGACCATCCAGGCAAAAAGTCTGTCCCCAACTTTCCAGTTACTTTCCTGTCACAAACTTAAATTAACATTATTCTTTTGCATGTTAAAACATTCGGGAATGGATAACTCCTCGGTTAATTTTTTCTTCTTCTTCTCAGTTTGTTTTCCCTTCATATGTTATATAGAATTGATATCCAAGTCATTTATCTTGCTGGTGATTATGGGACAGAGATTGCATTTTGTGTAATTCTCTCCAGTTTTTCTACTGAAATGAAGCGTATGATCTTTGTGTATCCTTGGTTCTTCATGTCTCATTCTGTGATATGTGTTCAACTATTAATGGAACAGTATATGAGTACATGAAAATAAAGGAAATCTGTGGCTACAGCTGCAGAAATTCTGTAACTGCTGCTGAATCCTAGGAAGCCTAAAGCTACCTTAACCATATGATGTATCCAATTTGTTTGTTTTTGCTTCTCAGACAGATCCATATTTTCAAGGATAGCTTATATTTTCTTGTACAGCTGCAACTACAGCAAGAAACCTACCTCAACTAGTTGTATATTATGAAGTGACAAGTATATCAAACCCCAAAGGGCTGGCTCCAAAGGAACCTGCAGATATTAAACATTTCTCCTCTGCCCACCAAGACCATGTACATCATCTAAATCCACATACCCACATCACCAATATTTCGTAGCATGCAACTCTCAGTTCAATAGAAATGAGCTCATAAAAGCTCCACATTTCACCCTTCTAATAACATGATCTGTCAAAGAATAAGATCTCATTACCTTAACCATTGATTTGTCTCAGAGATTGGCAAAGGAGGAGGTGGGGACAGGAGAAAAAAGAAGATTTTTTTTTTTTTTAGTCTCAGCAAAGAAGATAAAAACAGAGTCTGCTTGAATTTTCAAAGTATTGATCAGCTCAAAAACTCATGTGTAACAGCACCATAATCAGTGGGAATGAACACATATTCCCACTGGGTGATGGAAGTAGTTTCTTCATTTTCACATTTTTCCTGCGGATAAATCTATTTTAGGCTTGTTTACACTTACATGAGGTGCAGAGATAAGACCAGAAAGAAGCAAGGTTTTCCTAGCTGGAATGTGTATAAGGCATTCAAATCCTGTTGTATTTTAGGACTAGTCTACATGTTTAAAATAATCTTCATTCTAGTGGAATTTAATGTGATATGGCCCCATGCAATTCGCAGGAATTTGGGCTTTTTGGACCACCACCCCACCCCTAAAAACACCTTAAGCTCTGTGGAAACAGGCTTTGCTTTCTATTTTCTGTGATGAAATCTGCAGAAGTGCAAATTATTGCACATGTGACCACCCATGCACTTCTTCTGCATTTCGATGGCTGTGCATTTTTGGCATAGGGATGCTGTATATATAGGAATAGGTAGGAATTTGCATAGCAAAGGTGAAGACAATTAGAAATCAATGCAAATGAGCAAAAATGCACACCAATTTGCATAGTACATTTACATGTATACTAGCCCAGAGAAGGTGTGACATTTCTGAATACTACAATGTGATCATACTACCAATTTCAACATATTTATTAACAACCATTCCATCTTTAAGAGTGAAAACATCTTGATATCATTTTCTTTTCATAACACATAACATAATTTTTCTAGTGAGAATCTCTAGCGATAAGAAATGCATGCACAAAAATGAGCACTGGAGATATATATATATATATATATAATGGTATATTTAATGGCAATATTCTACAAGTAAGATGAAAGACTGTTGCCGAATATGCCGATGCTGAGTGTACAATCATTTGTAGGGTGCAGTATTTCATGCACCATATATACTATCAACAAATTCAGTTCATTTGTATCATCTATACTATCAACAAAATCAGTTCTCTAAGGGTGGATCCTTCAGCAATCATCTATGTACAAAACAGAGGCACCAGGAAGCTTGGGGGAACCCAAAGAAGTTTACAAAAAGCTTTAGAAAACAAAATCAAAGGGCATATTTCCTTAGGGTAGGGAAATGAGTCCAATATTATGGGGGATTGCACAAAACAATATTCATTAGTGCAAACCAATTTTTTTTTTTGCAAATGTCACAATGTGCAAAAAATGAAAACCTCATTGCAGTCAACCATTTTCAATAAAGACAAGAAAACTTGCGAAACCTTTCATCCTTAGCCTAGAGTTTAACAGCAGGTTAAAACTATTTTCTATTTCTTTGCTTTTGGTAAACAATGTTATCAATCAGTGTTCCCTTAGAATGACCTTACTAATTTTTGTTTTTTTATAAAGTGTTCTCTATTTTGATACTGTGTTGTTGTTGTTTTACTAATCTTGCATTTCATTCATTTTCAAATTAGGTTTTGTTTTTAGAAACCATTTTGTTAGTATCTTTGAAATTAGTTATATGGTATAAATATATACCTGTATGCACAGTGATCTGTGCACTAAGTCCTCCTCCCCCCTCTTTTCTTCTCTGGCAGCAATACAAAATGTGGTTCTGAGTAGGCATGGTGAATGTCTACCAGGAAAGACAGCCAAAACTAATTGCTTTGTAAATCACAGGTCTACTTGTAGCTTTATATCTCTGATTACATTCACCTACGTATTGCTACAAAGAAGGTAACACGTGTGCATGTGTGAACTACCAATTAGATGGTATTAAGCAAAGCTTGAATTATCCTATTTCTGTAAATCATATAATCATAGAGTTGGAAGAGCCCACTAATGCCATCCAGTCCATGCCATTGGCATGCAGAAATACACAGTCAGAGCACTCCTGACAAATGGCCATCTAGCCTCGGCTTAAAAACCTTCAAAAAGGGAGATAGCACCATACCGAGGCAGTGTATTCCTCTGTTGAACAGTTTTGTCCATGAGAAAGTTCTTGCAAATGTTTAGGTGGAATCTCTTTACTCCTATACCCTGAATCCCCACCCCCAGACTACCCACCTGATATTTATACCACACAGCTCCAAAACCCCACATTGGGTCTGGGCTGTTTACACAACACCTGAACCGAATTCAGGATTTCCACCCCTCATCTTATGTTTTTAAAATCTTCCTTTCAGTCGAGGATTTCCAGAAAACTCAGAACAAAATGCAGTGACAACAGGGGACAACAGGGGGGAAATTCACAGGGAAATGTGGCAACCATAATAGCCCAGGGGCAGCCTGGGGTGTTCAGGCAAAGCATAGACAAGACTCCTAAATCAAAAGTACTACAAGTCTCTGAATTGTACTTAAGAGCATCAGTTCTTAAGCTCCAGAATAAATGAGCTGACAGAAATTTTGCAGTTTTGACCTCACTGAAACTGCTTCCATGTAATTATATTCCAGGGGCGAGTGTCAGGCAAAATACCTTAACAAGCAGGAGAGAAGGGGGGAAAACACATAAAGAAAACATGTTACCTGAGATTTATCGGCAAAGATTTCCTCTTAATTTTACAAAATAATGCCCAAGGTGCAGTAATAGCAAGAGGAAAGCCCTCAGCATCTCAGAAGAAAACAAACAGGATGTTATTGGATTTGCTGTTGCTGAATACATGTTGTAGGTTAGTTATTATGCAAAGTGTGACAAAATACCATATCGGATCTTTGAATATTTGGTTTGCCTTTTTCTCCCAGAAGCAGCTTTATAATTTTAGCATCAGAAAAGATGAAGATGCTCAAATGAATGTTAGTTAGTTGGCAGGGCTACACAATTATTCCATGTTGTTCTAAATCCATGAGAAAAGGATAACCTATTATTTATTACACTTTTAAATGGACTGCTAACAAAAGTGTGGTGTACAATACATTAATGTATAAAATACTGACATTAACTGAAGACAGCACTAATCAAAGTAATGAATACTAATCAGCATAATTACTACTACTTTTACTACTAATTAAACTAATTTATTCTTGGAAATGCAAAAAAGAGCTATAGTCCTTTTTAATTAGAACACAAAACAAAACAAAATATAAAACTTAAAAAAGAAAGAAGTCATTATTTTTAGAGAAAAAGGACAAGGGGAGGAAATATTCTACATAGTTCTTAGCAACCATTTGCTTTTAGTGGGGAAAGGTGCCAACAGAGAGTCATTTAGACAAAGCTTCTCTGCTGCTCTTTCAGCTCTCCACCGTGGTTACTCATATTCTGTGCCTAAATTTCCTTTTATGTTGTTGTATAAAAATGTGCCAAAGGCCTTAAATTTCTCACTTGCAAAAAGCATGCCAAGGCCAAGGTACTCTTTGCTTCAAGCAAACATTGCCATTCCAAACACTTCCTAAATGAACTGTCACAGCTCCTGTTGTTCCCATTATTTTATTGCAGACCCAAAACAGCAGAGGCAAATTCCCTATGAGAACTATGAGAAGGTCTTCTGTACAGGAAGAATGAAATGCTAATGATCATTCAAAGGGTATTCATTAATAACGAATGACTACAACCTTGTGGCAAGAAAGCTCGAGTGTAGAGATGCATGCCAACCAAAGAAGCATTCCAGTGAGTCTATTAATGACTGAAAAATCCTTATGGTGTCCTTTTTGGATCTTTTAATAGGCAAGAAGCAAGAGAAGTAAGACAAGAGAAAGGCTTTGAAAGCTGTGATTGCCACAGCATGGAGCTCTCCAATATGTGGCTACAAACAATAGTAGTGTATTGTCTGAGCATTAGTTGTCAGCTTAAAGGCCTCTCTAGGGAATCTTCTGAAGTAGAACCGGATCTCTTGTTTATATTTTAAAGAGCACAAGTTATTGAAATTGCCAGTCCAGGAGCTATAGCCATAATCGCAGGAAAGAAATTGCTAGAATGTGTGGACTAAAGATTTGTAAGCGTAGACTCATATTAATAAGAGTCAGTGGAGAAGGAGCTGAATTTATCAGACCTTGGAAAGTTAATTTTGGGAACTATAATTCAGAGCATAACTTCACCAGCAATATCACCAGCTATGCTTGCTGGAAGTCTGTGGAAGTCCAAAATAAATTTTCCAATCTTAGGCAACAGTAGTAGCTGTTAGGTGGGGCAGAAATGTGATTGGGCCCCAAAACGGGATTCTTTGGAAGTGACTTTCTCAAGTTTAAGTTGTTCTGATGTATTAGATTATTTCCGATTAGATGGAAGTTTCTCTCATTTAATTACCAGAAATATTCCATTGTTTCATTTTTGCCTTCTTTGAAATAACAAGCTTGATTAGAAAAGAAGATTCAAAGATTACCTAGAAACGTTTAGGATCATCAACCTGGTTTCATTACGTTTCTCCACTAAGTGATTCCTTTTCAGTTAGGCTTAGGGAATACCTTCTGTTAGTCTGATGTTGGAGCCTTCCTTTCTTCCACCCCCCCCCAAAAAGGAGGGGGGAATAATGTTTCACTCTTTCCTAAATGTTCTTAACACAGACCTAGCTTCAAACTAATAAAGCTGCCTGACAATGTGGTATTTTAAAGTTTTCACTTTACCACCAACATCCCACATAATAATTTCAGGTGGTTTCACAATACAAATCAAAACATACCTCAGGAACAATGGTGAGACTTTTGTTCCTGTGACCATTGGTTGGACATCAGCTGTAAGCAAAGTATCTCTCTCAGGCTTCAATATTTGGCAATGTGATATTCAATTTTAAAGGATGTCAAACAGAAAATCAGTCATTTCACACTATAACAAGAATAGACATTCCAAATTATGCTTCAGCATTGCTCTTTCTTCTAAGCTGAGAATTCTTACATCACCTTTCAAATGAAGCCCCTCTCCTATTTCCAACTATTTCTCCACATCTTCCAAGTTTTTGTTTAGAGAGGCGGCATAGGAATTGTTTTTGTTCAATGTTTTTTGTATTAAGGGAAGAAGCAAGTGAAAGAAAACAGTCACTATCACAGAAAGAAACCTTAATATACCCATTGAAGGTACATGCTATATTAGTAGAACTTAACTGTTAATGATCTATCCCAGAAAGAATTCCATACACAAAGAAGAAATGTGATGAAACATTTCCATTTCTATTTCATAACTGTTCTGGAGTGTCAATATCCATTTGGTTTCTCCATTCCAGTTCAATTCTGTTTGGAAACCTGGATTTCAGAATATTGATAAAATTCTAAGTGTTTTTCATTTCTTTAAAAGCCAAAGTTATATATTCTTTACACTCCTGCCCTTGCTATTGTGGTAATGGTGGTTATGGTGGTGGTGATGATGGTGATGATTGAAATATTTATCCCCACCCTATATCAAAGAAACCAAGGCAGCTTACAAATAGCATTAGAACATGCTAGACAACCTATAACAATAAAATAATTAAATGCTAAAAAGTATTAAACTACAATAATAAGTTTTAAAGAGATGTAAATGATTTAAAAGCTTTTAACCATATTTGGGATGAATTAATAAAGCCCCAAAACTGTAATGAACAGCCAGGTTTTAACATGGTACAGTGGTACCCCGGGATACGAATTGATCGCGTTACGAAATTTCCGGGATACGAAAAAGTTAGATTGGAAAAAACTGTTCCGGGATACGATGTTTTTTTCGGGTTACGAATTTTTTTTCGGCGCGAAATTCAAACGCGCGGCTTTCCAGCGCTAACGGAAAAGCCTTTTCGGGTTGCGAAATGTATCGGGTTACGAACGAAGCGGCGGAACGAATTAATTTCGTAACCCGAGGTAGCACTGTACCTAAATGGCATGAGCACTGGCAACAGTCAGTCAGGCATTCAGGGAGAGCACATTCCACAGTTGGGGTGCCACAGTGTATTGATACCAGCGGTATAGATACCCCCCCCCCCAGTAGACCTTAATCCTCAGCTAGGCACATATGGAGAGAGGTGCTTCCTCAAGTATCAAAGTCTCAAGCCATTTAGGGCTTTAAATGTCATCATAAGCACCTTGAATTCAGACCAGAAATGTATTTGCAGCCTGTTCTGTTCTTTTAAGATAGACATCATATGCTGTCAGTATGGTATTTGAGTCAGTGGTTGAGCTGCTGCACTTTGCACTAGCTGCAGCTTCTGAGTCGTCTTCAAGGACAGCCCGATATAGAGTACATTGGGAGATTGCCAGTGTAAGTATATAAGAGTACACAGTCTACTGTGGCTAGGCTATCTCCCTCCAGGAAAGGTGGTAGCCATTCCACCAGTGGAAGCTAGTGCCAAGCATATCAAGCTATTAGGGCCTCCAGTGACAAGGATGGATCTAAGAGTATCCCGAAGTACACACCTGCTCATTCAGGGAGAATACAACTCCATCCAAGACATTCCTGAACCTGAGATTCATCAACCCACAGAGCTGCCACCTTATAGGGATTCAACCTTAGTTTATGGGCCAATATCCAGTTCAGCATCAGGCACTGATCCAGCACATGCACAGCTGACTCCAGTAACAAAGAGAAATAGAACTGAGTCTCATCAGCATACATATGGCACCCTTCTCCAATGTACTCATTGAGCAATGTGGGAAATAAGATGGATAGCTTAGCAGTCATGGAGCTGAACAGGAATCCCACAATGCTACTTCTTGGAACCAGCCCTCTAGATAGGAATGGAATCACAGTCAAACAGTGCCTCTTACATTCCACAAAGATGGTCCAGAGAGATACCATGATCAATGGTATCTAAAGCTGCTGAGAGATCCAAAATGATCAACAGGTTAGCACTCCCCCTGTCTTTCCATCAGAGTACAGTGGTACCTCGGGATACGAAATACCCAGGTTACGAAATTTTCGGGATACGAAAAAATCCCATAGGAAATCATTGTTCCGGGTTACGAATGTTTTTTCGGGATACGAAGAAAATTTTTGGTGCTTTTTTCGGCTTTTTCGCACGAAACGCGGCTTTTCCCCATTAGCGCCTATGGCAATTCGGCTTACAAAGGCTTTTCGGGTTACGAAAGCGGCCGCGGAACGAATTAATTTCGTAACCCGAGGCACCACTGTACATTATCAACCAGAGCAACCATTTGAGGCCATTTTAGTTCCATCCCTGGCCTGAAACCTGACTGAAATGGATTCAGATAATTTGTTTCCTCCAAAAACACCAGAAGTTACCCATCCATCACAGGCACTGGGGATATTTGCAACAGAGCAGTTGTTCTCACACAGGTCTAAGGAGACAGTCTTCAGGAATGGGTGCACCATCACCTCCTTCAAGGCAGCAGGCACCACAACCTGGTATAATGATGCATTTATCACTCCCTGAACCCACCCTGTCAATCCACCCATGCCAGAATTTATCAGCCAAGATGGTAAAGGGTCAGGCTTCCATGTTGTGGAGACCCCAATCCACTTGATCTCTCTGATGCCAGCACAATGGATCTTTTAAAACCCAAATGCTTGACACCAATTATATGTAACAGCTTTCCAGCCATATAAGACACTAAATTATATGTCTTTATTAATAAGTGTTATTATTTTTGTAGCATTTTAATATACCTGGTAGCCTGTTTGTTGTTACATGTAAAATTACTTCAGGCCACTCTTTGTTGAACTTGAAGAATAAAACAATTTATGTACATTCAGAACTTAATATTGTGTCTTTCTTGGTGGATGGTTCTCAGGCTTGTGGTTACAGTATACACGTACTTCAATTGTTACACGTTTACTACTTTCCCTTACTGACTTTAGTTATGTTTCTTCACTGACTTAGTTCACACAGAACCTACAACCAGCTTCCTTAGCTGTTAACTTCACAGATAGTTTCTCAATATACACAGCTCAGCTCTCTCAGCTCAGATCTCTTTTATATTTGTTACTCAGGCGGTTTCTGTTATTCGCCCCAGCCTTCCTGGTTGAAAATCCCTCAGGATCCTAATACACACTGCCAATATCACTGGCTCTTCTCCTTTTATACTCGCTCATGAGAGCAGGCCCCCCTTTTCCAACTTGATTCCTATGGGCTGCTTCAAACATTCTATTCTGCCAGTGTTTCTCCACACATGGAGTAAGCCAAAATATTTGAAATGTCTTGTCCATATTAGCTGGTCTCAATAACTGAAAATGATAGCATGAAAACTGACCAGACAGTGCACTGGACACCTCCCTATGCTCTGTAACAAGTATGGTGTCAAGTTCTGTGCAAATACGAGGAATGTTTTCCTCCAAGTACCTACCATGTTTTTCACAGCAAGTAGCCAGGAGTTGCATACCTAAGCTCTCTGAACCTGTACCCAAAAGACTCCTCACTACTTGAAATAATCCTATTGGGTCAAAGGTTGAGAATGCTGTCTTAGTAATGTAATATGGTTTTTTGGCCTATCTTACTGCTGACCCAATAAAGAGTGTTTACTGATTTCCGATCATATTCACTCTGCAGTTATGCCACCTGCACCCTAGTCATCATTCAGCCTGTTTCATTGCCCACAGGATTCTGCAAACCCAGGTGAATTATGAGCCCAATCAACCTAGCAGTTGATTGGGCACTTGGGAACAATTGTATCAATAGCCTTTAACAGGGAGAAGGAAAAATGACAGCTAGTAAGCAAAAACAAAAACATGTCACCATAAAATAATCTCAAGGCAAGAGTATCTTAGGCAGTGCCTTCTGTTTGGCATCCATTGGCTATTTACAGGGCTGCAGTCTATTTTTGGGGCTCGCTACAATTTCAGTTGTATTGGTTCACTATTCCATTGTTTCACTAAAGCTGCCCTAGGGTTGCCTTAAATTGGAAATTATTTGAAGGCACACAACAACATGTTTTGCGTTTTCTCCTGAACCCCTTCTTTGTTTAACCAGAACTCTGTAAAGCTAAACAAAAACAGAGTATAAACACAATATTCTTTTTTGCTGAATATTGTCCATTCATTTTTGTATGTGAAATGTCAGTTACCCAAGAACTCTATTTGCATCCTAATTAGAACAGCTCACTCCTGTTTGTTTGTTTGTTTGTTTGTTTGTTTGTTTTAAAAAGCAACAGGCTTCTCCAGTAAGGAAATAGCATAGTCTATGGCCAAGATCTAACAAAGTTCACTGACACTGTAAAAGAAACCATTATTTTTGTAAAGTACCAGGTAGAGGGACAGTCCAAAGGACTTAGGGAGCAACACTTCATGGTATAAAAAAAGATATGCCATCTGAAAAGGGGGGGGGGGAGTTGGAAAGTCCCAGAACATGCTCCCCAAAAATGCCCATTTGCGGGATGTTCACCTTTAAAAACAATAAGTTAATACAACAAAATTACTGTATATACTCATGTATAAGTCTAGAAATTTTAGTCAAAAAATTGACCCAAAAGACCTGGATCGACTTATCCATGGGTCAATGTAAGTACTGTACTTTAACTCTTATCAAAAAAGGAACCATGCCCTGGTGAAAGGTGAGAACTTAATATTTTCTTGGAGCACCTAAAAGTAGCATTAACTCCCTCTACTATCTCATCTACCCAGCCTTTAGGGTGAGCACAAAGACTTATGCCTGTCAAAATTTTTAAAGAACTTTAGCATCATTTTGCTTTGCTTCACCCTTTACATCCTTTGTTACATGCTGCTAAGTTATACCCTCGACCTATCCATGGGTCATATCAAAATCCATAATTCTGTCCCCAAAACTTGCCCTCAACTTATACATGAAATCAACCTATATTTGAGTATATACAGTACCATCTAACTTCCTCGTAATCGATGAATTATCCTCTTAATTACCCTAGTACTTTAACACATTATCAAATGAGAGAAAAATACATTATTTCTAATGTATTCGAATGAAAATGGCTTGGATTTCATGTGGCTCCTTTTTCATGGAAGGTGTTTCTACCTACTGTCTTTTCATGTGCACCATCCCACTCATGCCATAGATTTTTGGGGACTCCATAGGAGCACATTTTCAGGGGATGTTCACTGTTAGAATAGAAAGAGGGAGACAGAAAAGCTCTGTCCAGTGAATGGAAACTCTGTTCCATTCAGAGAGAAAAATATTAGGATTAAGGCAGTGTGTATAATATGTCAGAGAGCAGAAGCAAATGAAAGTAAAATTAGTTTTAATGAAATTAAAATAACTGAAACATAATAATCCTCCAAAAACTGAGGATTAGTTATATTTTTGAGGAATAAGATTGTGCATACTTTGATATTTTAAGTTCTAGAATGGCTCCCAGATGACTATAGGGTTGTGGATGAAGAGAGATTATGTTTATAAGATAAAGGTTAACTAATGTTGCTGTCCTTATGATAACTATCAGCTTCAGAAATTGCTGAGTAAAAAGAACATTCTCCTGAGTTGTGCAGAATGTTGGAACTCACCAACAGCAAAATGTAAAACAAATCTGAAAATTCTTCTTCAGGCAAAGTATAGCAAGACATTTCTTGGTATTTCTGCAGTCCTTGAGTCTTCCTTGTACATTCCCTCTCTGCATGAAGCTGCTGGCTTCCCCTTTGAAACTGCTCCAATTGCTTAAAAGAGCAGTATTAAGTGAGCCCTCATGCAGCTGGGGTGCTAACTAGTGTTATAATGTATGTAGTGTGCCAGGAAACTATTTGTCCCCCACAGCCATAGTTAAAATTTAACCCACATACGCACATGTTTTGTATGTGATTAAGTAAAACTAAGTCTATAAAAGCTTATGCTACCAACATCTTTCTCTCAATATCAAAGATGCTATAAGATCATTTTGCATATAAAGATACTGTTTCCTATATCAGACATTGAAAGACTAGACTTCATTTGCTTTAGACTAATCTGCCATAGTCTTACCCATATAGGATGGTCTTCAAACTCTCTAAACACATTTTCTGGACTAAGAACGAGGAGGAGGGCTTGAGACATGCAAGAGACAATTATAGGGTTAAAATAGCCACAACGTCATTTGTGAAAGCTGTTTGAAGGTTAGACACTGGTCACAGACCAGCAGCATAGGGCATCCAAGCGTCGGACAACCAGCCTACCTTTTAATGAGACCCATTCCCAGTCTCTCTGCTAGAGTAAAGCTATAATGTGACAGTAACTGGGATCCACATGGGCAGAAACTGTGTGTTTTCCACTATCACCTGGAGGTGACACAATGGTGGTAGTCCCTTGAGCTGGACCTGCTCAAAATAACTCAATTCCCAACATCCCTTAAGGGTAACTCTGAAGTGGAAAGATAGGGCATACAGGCCACACTTTCCCACCAGAATGGATTCAGCCGAATACCTAAAGTGCCACTCAAAGGTTTTGAAAACATACAGGAATACATGGCTGGTAGTCATGACAAAATATGACTACCAGCATGTACCACTAAAGCTGAGGAGTGGAGAGGGAGAAGAGGGGATATTTTTGAATGAAAACTGGCTGAAGGCTTAGCTGGAGTGCAGAGATCAAGGTTTCTAACATCTGTGCTGGGGAGTCCCACCCCCAGCCAACAAGTTCCTGATTGACTCGCCACACCTGCCTTTTTCCATGCTCAGGGATCCCTAGGATCAGGCATCAAAGATGGTAGCCCTTCATCTCCATCGTCTTGTAAGCACTAAAGGCGCTCTCAGAAGCCTGGCTTGTAATTGTGACACTAAAGTGAGCTTATCATAGCATAAAAACACATTATATGATAGTAAACAAAGAGTATAGTTGCCATTATGAATTATTTTTAGGTACTTTGTGGTATACAAGTGCATTATAACTCTTTTCTTAATTTTCATTGCACATACTTTGAGACAGATAGACTGAGACAGACTGTGAGCTTCAGAACTGAGAAGTATTTATGTTAAGGAAAAAGCAACATGGGTATTACAGATGAAATAAAACATGTATGTGAGAGTCCGGGTGATCAGCGAAGCCATGAGAACCACACAGGTGTAATGGTAATACAATTAACAGTCCTGTGCCAAGGACAGAAATGTAAGTGGATAATTGACACACCTGACAATGTTAAGTGTCAAGGCTGGATGATGAATCATTATTGTAGGTGAACCAAGAGAACCATGAGAATGATTTACACGCTACTGGGTGGAAACAGACAACGTGGGTGGTACCAGCATTGATAATGACTATGCATCCCAATGTATTTTGTGGGTTGTAGAGTGGATAGTAGAGGAGTAGAGTATTGTTGTATTGGATAGTATTGGAGCTGTATATAGTAGAATAAAGTAGATCTTTTATTTAAGACTACTGAGTTGTCTGGTGTCTTGGGTGAAGCTACAAGAACCAGCTGGATCCAGAAGAAGGGTGAAGACTTCTGTGGAAGCAAGAGTGAGAAGGCTTGGAGAGTTTGTTGGGGTCTTCAGCCTATTCTCTGTAACTCTGCTAAGCTATAACCACTGGCCAAAACTGGTCAGCGCGGTGCACAACCAGGTGGTGAGTTCAAGCCAGAGGTGAAGAGCTACAACTCCCATCATCCCTGACAATTTAAACCTGAAGCCTCCATATGTTATCCCTCCCAACATTCTCATGCTCTAATCTGACTAAAGGAATCTGTGTGTTTCTCATTTGCTGCTGGTGCATACAGGTTTTTCTTGTCTGGTAATGCATTCCTGCTGTCTTTTCTTGTTCTTTTCACTTTTAGCTGGAATTTCTTATAAATATGTGTAAAATAGGACTTATGACTGATAATTCACTCTAGATTCAATCTCTTCTGAGAAACTATGCAAATCAAATAATTCAATTTTCTAACATTTCAGGGTTATAGTCAGTTCTTAGACCAAAAGCACATCTTAATCAGAAAAGCCTCCCCCTCTCTTTCTATTTTGGTCAGGCTGAAAATTAGCATAAACTGATCTTTGCATATTTACTGATATGTTTCACAGGAACTATGCATTGCCATTGAAACAATATTGCCACTATCCAATTAGAAATAAGCAATAGCACTTTGCATTTTTATACTGCTTCGTGGTAACTAAGCATTGTCTAAGTGGTTTATAATGTGTTAGCCAAGTATCCCCAACAAGCTGGATACTTATTTTACTGACCCATGAAAGGATGGAAGGCTGAGTCAACCTGAAACCCTGCAGGTTTGGACTCACAGCATTGTGACTGCAGTTCCAGCATTTAACCAATGCACCACCAGAGCTCATGAGATTTAACTTGCAGTCATACACCTATTTACCTGTGAGTAATCCAAGTAAAATTCAGTAGCACTGATGTCTGAGTGGATATATATAGGATTATATTTATATCAAATTTCTCTAAAATGGGAATCAAAAAATCATCTCTCTTCATAATATGCAATTTAATGTTGCAAAATGTTGTAGAGTTAAATCTTGTGGCCATCACTACTTCCTTTAATAGCAAATTCCATAGTGTAACAATTTCCAATCTGGATACTCAAAGTTACAATATTCTGTTACTCTTAAAACAATCATATGGTCAGTATGTTGGGTATGAATTTTAGGTGGAGTTCAGAATTCACTGCAAGCAACTAATAGCTCTAAAATAATTATATGTACTTACAGACTGATTTTAAAAATGGGAAAACTGCATACCTTCCTTAGTGTTTCTGTTTAAATTTCTCTTCTCATTATTAAAATATAAATGTCTTCATCACTGTGCTGGGACATTTATAAATTACATTTTCATCTTGACCCCTGTAATAATGTCAGTACAAAATAGTACAAGTTATGCAGGGGCCTTCATACTTCAGTCTTAGTTGTTAGCTTAGGTTTCAGTGCAATTCAAATTGATCTCAGCCTCCCTGGGATTGCAGGCTTCCCTGTGTGTTGATGCAGAACTAACATTTGGTCTTAACAGATTGTCACATCATCATTTATGGACCTTAAAATGATATAAACTGAGATTTTGATACTTGGCTGCAAAGGACATCCGGAACATGAGGGTAATTTTTAAAAAGTATCTTTATTCAAAAGTCTTTTTTGACATTCAGGTTGTTGGACTGTTCTGGTTTCCCCTGCTAAGCAAGTCTTGCACACTCTATGGTCTTAAAATTGTAATGGCTAAGGTCAGGTGAATCATTTTCACCTCTTTTATGTTAGCTCTAGAAGAGATCGGGGGGGTTAACGGTTGCTATGTTTTTATTTATGTTTAATTCTGCAATGTTTCTGTTGAAGATTTAATTCTGATAGAAACACTTTTGAGTACTGTACCACTGTTATTGATTTGGATGGAGCTTCACATGTGAAAGGCACAGAAAGAAAAGGCATACAAATTGTAATTGAGAAGAATCTGGGAGTTTTCAGGAATAAACAGCGACTTTGCAGGTTTATTAGGAGAATATAACTAGATAATGCATGTGAAGTGCTCTGAGTAAATGAAAGTGTTATAGAAATGTTAAGTGGTGCTATTATTGTTATAAATGCAAACAGAATTTGGCAGAAAGAATAAATTTTCAGACACATAAAGCACTCAGACTACACACACACACACACACACACTGCAAGTTACAGAAAATACTAAGCAGATGATGATGATGATGATGATGATGATGAAGACGACAATGCCAGGCATTCCACCTGCATCTCTTTACCCTGGATAACCACTAGGGAGGCAGAAATGATGGCAGAAGCTAAAGCTTTTGCATACTTGAACTTTTTATAATCTTACATGTCATATGATTTATACTGCCACACAACTGGAGTAGGAAGGAAACAGGAAGGCCCTCTATTCCCCCACCCCCTTAGTTGTTGCTGATAAGACAGGATTGAATGCTTCCATTCTTTGGAACGATTTCCTGGCCATAACCCATTAGGTGTATGCAAAGTGATCTTGCAGTACCTTTGAGATGCTCATGTCTCAAAGGTGCTGCAAGATCCCTTTGCATGCTGATTTTCCAGACTAGCACGACTATGTCTTTGAATTCTACCAATTAGATATAGCCTACATTACTATTGAGCTAACATAGGTTCAAAACACAATGCAGAAATAATCCCGTTTCAGACTGCTTTAACTACCTTGGTTCAGTGCTAGGAAATCCTGGGAATTGTAGTTTATTGTGGCACCAGAGTTCTCTGACAGAGTCGGCTAAATGTCTAACAAAACTACAGTTCCCAGAATTCCCAGAATAACATTGAGCCAAGGCAGTTAAAGCAGCCTCAAATTGGATTATTTTTGCAGAGTGTTTTGAACCTATGTTAGCTCAGTAGTAACATAGGCTATATCTAATTGGTAGAATTTGGACCAATTGTTTAGGACTAACAAGTTTAAATTTCTGCATTCATTTCATTCAATAGAGAACATGTAATCTCTGTACAGAAAAATTGCTAATGCTTGAGAATCCCCATCCTGTACCTTGTTGATTATTCCAGTTGAACATACTGGCATTCATATATCTCACCATTATTTTCTTTTGAAAAGGAAACTTTGGAGTTCTTTCGTAACTAAGAGCCAACTGAGATGATATACTTGGCCAGCTGAATCTGAATCTAAATCCCTTCTAGCTTAGATATGTTGAGAATAATTTATGAATATCCTAGACCTGGGCTGACTGTGTGAGCATAGGGGCTGTGTTCTTGGGCTGCAGGAGATTTCTGGGTGGTATGACATGGTTGCTCTCTTTTATCCATTTCTTGGCTTTTGTGCCATCCACTCTTAGCCAAGAGACCTGTTGTATAGGCAGATCCTTCTACTGGCTGATCTCTCTCTCTCTCTCTCTCTCTCTCTGTGTGTGTGTGTGTGTGTGTGTTCAGATGTAGTTCACCAACCAAGCAGGGACATGGGGTGGGTCGGAATCACTCAGAAGTATGCCACTTCCTGGGTTCTATGGTGCTAACTATAATTGAATATTGCAAACACAACCAAAATTTAAGTCCTAAAATATTTTAGCAACAATACAACCAATCAGGTATTATCTTTAACACAAATGCACAGTCCCATAGATTTTATGCATCCAATGAGGCACCATGGCAGGACTTAACTGCAGGACTCTTCTGCATGTGCCTCTCAATGAATGCACATCTAGTATATTCTGAGGTAGTTGTGTCTACTTTCAAGCAGGCCTTACAGTCATACTAATGTTTACTCAGAACAACCTTTCTTCTGATTTGAACCCACTGGTTTGGGTCCTACCCTCTGGATAATAGAAAACAAGCTTGTGGCCTATTCCATGTAACAGCCTTCAGATATTTGAAAATGGCAGTAAGAGCACATCTCCAGACTGATGGTTAAATTATCTGTTTTAGAACTTTTTCTGGCATTAACGTGAAGCTTAACTTGGTTGGCAGTTGCCAGGGTACTCCCTTCTTCCATATTTTTGAAGATGGGATATGAACTTGCCTCTGAAGGCTTCATTATTTCCCTTAGATGCATTCCATTTGGCCCTGGGCTGAATCTAATTAAGTAATTACTTAATTAAAAGCATCTAGGTATTCCCATATGATATGTTTATCTCTCTTGTTCCACAGCCTCCTCATTGTATCATTTATTCAGTTTTCACCAAATTCAGTACCGTTCTTATATTTTGGGAGAAGATGAAGGCAAGGTAGTTGTGTAGCAGTTCTGCCTTCTCTCACTTACTCATTTGTATTCTGCTCATCTTCTCCACGTGGACCTTTTCTGCGTGTTGGGAACCTAGGATTCCAGATGACATGAATAATTTGTCCTAGAGGACATGAAATGTCAGCAGGAAAAGCTACAGATCCAATTTTGTTTTGTCCAAAGGTCTATTTTGATTTCCTCTCCATGTACCTAGACTACATGTTGGAGAAAGCATGTTTTTCTTGGTGCTCTGGATTCCCAGAGTCAAGTAACTACTGTAAGTGGCAACATCAGTAATTTCTAGCTTGAAGTGAATTATTATGGAATTTGATATTGGCCATACATAAAGCATGGGCATTTGCCTATCACTTGCACATCTGCACTGAATTGTATCTCCACATTTTCAAATGGTTTCATAAAGTGATATTTTTCTTTTCTGCATACTTTTAACCTCATGAGATTTAAAGGGTCATTACTGACCACTTTTGCAATAGATTACTATGGGGATACATAAATCTGATATTGCATCTTTATGAGAAAGTTATACATGCCATGGGCAGGTTTACCCATATCTATTTTATTGTTTGTATGTACAGTGCTGTGCAAATCTACAATGCTATATAAATAAAGCATAATAATAATAACAATGTTCAGAAGTTCAGAACAGTGTGTGCTGAGTTCTCTTTGTTTAAATGTTGATGTACCTAGTTTTCTTTCTGCTGTGTTTAACAATCAGAAACTGATGCAACTTACACAGTGTCATCAGCAGAGTAGTAAAATTCCTCCCAAGCTACTTGCAACCTGGTAGTTTATTGCATGTGTAATTAGGGCTATTATTTTAATTGCCAGCCTATTAAATTATCTCTTCTCAGTTGCTTGAATATTTTCCTGCTGGGACTTTCCATCTCAAGATATTGACAATAGGAAGCCACCTGAACATACCAACAGATGTACAGTGGAACTATTTGTTATAAAGTGACAGAAAGCGTGGTTAGATGCTGGGAGAAGAATAAGAGAATGGACATTGTTTCCAAAATGAAGCAAGCAACAAATAAACCTGGCAAGTTAACTATAGTACTGAACATTAGAATAATTTGTTTCTGTATACATCGATAGCAGAAACCACTGAGACTGATTTCATAATCAACCTTATTACTTATATTTCATTCAAAAGACGTTTGCCAGAGTCTGCCAATCCATTAGTGTATCTCACCTGTAGGCCAGCAATCTACAGTGCGCCTGCATCATACGTGGCTTTCAACATACACTGAAAGCCATGCAGGGAGGAAGGGGCGGAGTGCCCCATAGGGACTAACGGGGCGCATGCCGCCACGCCGCCACATGCATGAACCCCATTCATTTAAATGGGGCTCGAGCATACACAGAATTTGCTTTATGCGGGGAGCCCGGAATGGATCCCCCACAAAAAGCAAGGGCGCACTGTATATGCATAGGAAACTGTCTTACACCAAAACAGAACAGAGGTAAGAAATGTAGCTTCAGAGTGACATTGCCTCTCCAGAGGGAAAAACAAATCCACTCCAATGAAATTTTTCCTTAAGCCCTCCCATTTCTATCAATGCAAAGACTGAAGCAGTGAAAATTGTTTACACTGAGAACTCGTATTTGCTGTATTGTTTTTCCTTTGCTAATTTTACCAGCTCCTTTTCTTTGGATGCCTAGATACTATTTTTAAATCCTCAAGTGAAGTTTTCAGTTATTTTAATGCTAGAAATTTGAGCACTGAAGGGAAATTTCAAGGGAGGGCAGAATTCTTATGGGAGGGGCAATGCTCATTCTGCACCCCCCCTCCCCATGTAGCTTCCCCCCAAACATGCGTCCACATTGCTTTATACTGGCTGGTGCAGGCAGTGGGTCCCCAGGATTTTTTCCCAGTCCTAGATGGAGCTACCAGGGATTGACTCTGTGAATTTTGCATGTAGAGCTTTTGCTCCACTACTGAATTATAGCTCTTCCTGTCACAAGGCACAGAGAAGATGCTCTGGGCACTATGAAGATGCTCCACACCGATGCTAGCAGGAAATAGGTTGCTGAGCAGGTAAGCTCTTTTCAGTATCTCTCCCATATGCTGGGAGTGGAAATAACACTTAAATTGTCTCTCTATTAACAGTAAAGAGAACTAGGGGCTGACAGAAACAGAAACAGAAGAATGTTTAATTCTGGTGAGGAAAAATGAGGAACAATTGGGAGACAGCTGATGTTATTTTCCATTTCCCCTTTCATGTCAGCAGTAGATATGGGACAGGTCCCCCGTGCACACGTTCCATGTCCTGATTTCAAGCTTCAAGAGCTTCTGGTCTCTGTACCTTAGCTGTTGAAGGATAAATTCAGCTCATTGGGCTGTCACTATAATTGCCTCCTTTCCCACTTGTTCTACAATCGTTTTTGCATATGAAGAATCTTTATTTCCTCTTTCAAATCCTGAAGACTTCACTGGAACTTATAATACCTATGACGCAGTATTTAAGAGCACAGCCCCTAAGCTAAATACTCTGCCATAAATTGGTACCTATCCTTGACAATTTGATAGGTGGCCTTTAAAACTCCTTCCAGAGTAAGGATTGTAGTCTATTTTCACTGTGCTTTTTTAAAAAAAAGAATCACACATTTCCTAGCCTCTTTCTTCAATGTATGTAAAACTATTCATGGGAAACATTAGAAGATTTGCTCCTTTTTGTTATATAGCATTTTCCAGCTACTTCGACTGATACTAGTGAACCATATAATTGGGCTATGAATGCTAATTGCTGCTGTTTAAAAGAAAAGAAAGAACAAGCAAGTGGACAAATGTTTAAGGAAACACAGCTAGCAGTCGGGTGTTATTTTAAGAGTCTTTTTGCAGGACTGGAAAACCTTTCTCTTCAGAAGTTGTTGGTCTCTAAGTTCAATTCTCTCCAGCCAACATAAACAATGGTCAGGGATTATGGAACTGTAGCTCAACAATTATCAAGGAAGAAATTACTTGAAAAAGCAGGTTATATTAAAAAGGAATCCATGGCGGGTTACAGACCGCCAAAAAATACGTAGTGACTACGTATTAGGGTTAGGAAAGTGCGGTGCTTCCGCACCCCCCTAACCCTAATACGTAGTCACTACGTATTTTTGGCGGCGGCCGTTCCAGACGGCCACCGCCATGTTTACATCTTGGACGCATAGCGTCCAGATGTGTCGCTGCGCCTATGACGTCGTGAGTGCACCAGCGGTGTCTCGCGGCGTCATAGCTGCACCGCGGAAAGAAGCTCCATTTTGGAGCTTCTTTTTTGTTCCATAACGGAGCTGCGCGGTTTGGCTGCAGCGGCTCCCTCACGAAGCAAATAGCGGCAGCGGCAGATCGCCACAAAGCGACGGTTTATAACCCGCCATTATATGCTTTTCCCTCCTTCAGCAAGCCAAACTTTTCTTTGTTGCAAGCTTATGTCCTTTTAAAAAAATAGAACAAAAAACTCCTTTATACTAGTAGTAATTTGGTTCACAGCCACTGCTGTCTGTTTCTTTTCTAGCCAAACATCTATTCATATAAATCCTGCTTCAATATGTTACCTGGAAAGTCAAGCCACAACTCTCTCAGTAGTCACACATTGCAAATAATGTTGTTGTTTTTAATTCCACTGGTCTGGCCAAATTCACACAAGTTTTCCCTAGGCATAGTTGTGTCACCAGAATGTGTTTTCTCATCTCTCAGGTCTGCCATGGCATAAACATGTCTGGTTTTTACATAATGCAATATAACTTTTTTATGTACTGTTGTGTATGCATAAACAGACTGTGCATTATCCAGTTGCATATTTGGAACCAGGACGCTCCTGTTTAGGTACATCACAGTGACATGTGGGATCATGAATAGCAAAAGAACAGATGCCAAAAATAGTTTCCAAGAAGGAAAGGACTAGAAGCGGTCAGAAAGCATTAGGTTTGTTTTTCTTTTGCAAGCAAAAGAACTCAGAGCCACTGGTACTATTTCTGGAATTCTCTTAAAATTTTACAAGTACAATTTGGGATGTTTTATGTGACAGCTGCACCCAAAATGACATTCTGGTATTAAATCATTTAATACTAGATGTAACATCCAATAAGCCATTCAGTTGAACAATGTTTTTTCAAAACATGTTGTGCTGTAGAAGATGCCACTGCATTAGCTGCCCTTCCCCACCTGGATTATCCCATATGTGTTGGACTACAGGCCCCCATCATACCAAGAAGGGTCCCATTCTGGAAGAAAGGCAGCATATAAATAAAGTAAATAAATAACCTGACCATTGGCCATGTTGGTTATGGTTGATGTAACCAAAACATTTGTAGAGTGACTCATGTTGGGATGGCTATTATAGAACAATAACATGTAAAAATATATTTCAGTTAATCAAACCAACAATTGCTTTATTTATACTTCCCCCTTTTCCTGCAATGGGACATGGTGGCTCAGTGATTAAGACACCAGTTTTTACTATCGTAAGAGTGGAAGGATGGCAGTTCAAGGCCCAAGTGCCACATGATGGAGTGACCACTATTCCCAGCTTCTACCAACCTAGAAGTTCAAAAGCATTCAAATGCAAGTAGATGAATAGGTACCACTTTGGTGGGAAGGTAACAGCATTCCATACAGTCATGCTGGTCACATGACCACTGGAGTGATCTTAGTGGAGTGGCTTAGTAACAGAGATGAGCACCACCCCCTACAGTCAAGTATGACCAGACATTCATGTCAAGGGAAAACCTTTACCTTTTTCTCCAAGTGTGGGACTTGTAGCAGCTTACAGAACAAGAAGAAGAAGACAAGTAAAGCCACATATAGTTTAAAATGTTCCAAAAGGTAAGATTAAATTAATATTAAACTGTGTATATAAGTAAAATCACATAGAACATTCATTTAAAAGCATAGATTAAAAACTGTATATCACCAAAAGAAGAAAACCCATTAGATAAACAATTAGCTCCTAAATGCCTGATGGAACAGAAATGTCTTCAGCTGATATCAGAAAGACTGCAAGGAAGGAGTCAGCCTAATCTCTTTAGGAAGGGAGTTCCAGAATGAAAGCACAACCGCAGAAAAGGCCTTCTCCAATGTTCCCATGAAATGTGTCTATGAAGGTGGTGGAATTGAGAGAAACATCTCTTTTGAACATCTTTGAGTTTGAGATGGCTCATATGGGAACATACAGTCCTTTAGCAAGCCTGGGCCCAAGCCACATAGATCTTTCTTCTGGAAAAGGTACATCAGAAATTAATGTATTTGCTATACCATTTGGACAGGGCACTCTATCTGTCTTGGAAATTTTATTATCAAAGGAGTAGTTCATACATAAATTCCTCAATACTTAATTACTTTCAGCTGACCATATGAATGGCGGCATTGTGAAAAATATGTGATGGAATTTCTGTATATGGTGCATGACTTGTAGTCATTCTTTATTGTGACAGTGTAGTCAACACATAGTGATATGCATGTATCACAACTTACTGTGATGTGCATGTATAGGTGAGAGAAAGAACCAAACCAAGAACCCTTAGGAACTGAAATGTCATTGAAGCAATATTGATTTTTATCTATTTATTTGAACAATATTTATTTGCACATTTTCTCTTAGAATGAGAATAGATGAGAGTGATACTGAGTAAATTTTCTATTGTATAATGGAGCTCCCATAGTAAGGCTTTTAGTTTGTTTCTCTACACCACTGGTGTTCTTGCTCCTTAATCAGGAACTCCCAACAGCTCATTGGAGCCCAAATAACCTCATTTTTTTAAAAAAAGAGATCTATGAAACAAACAAACAAACAAACAAGCTTCATTTATGTACAGCTTCATACCGCCTAAGCAGTATCTAAGCGGTTTACAACTGTAAGCTAATTTTCCCCCAACAATCTGAGTACTCATTTCATCGACCTCGGAAGGATGCAAGCTTGAGCCCTTTTGCTGGTCTTGAACTCGCAAGCTTATGGTTTTGAGTGAGTGGCTGCAGTACAGGCATTTAACCACTGCACCACCAGGGCTCCTGAAAAGATTAAGGTAGATCAAAGAACTAGGCCAGATGTAGGAACAAAGAGGCATGGTGACCTGGAATACCGAGCATACAGGGAAACCTCTCAACATGGATTTACATGTCTAGCTTGAGCTAGAAAGATTCCAGTTTCTGGCTTTCTGCCAGGAACAGAGGCCAACAAATGCAGAAAGGTTCCCAGCTTGGGAGACGAAAGACATTGACATAGACAGTGCTCTTACTGAGGAGACATGCAAATATATTCAGAATGAGAAAAGTGCTAAATCAATAGCAGAATATCTTGAAAAATGCACTAGAATCCTAGAATCTTGAACCTAAGGTTACAATTCTATATGCACTTTCAGGGGATTAGCTTCCTTAGATTCAGTGGCTGTTTATTTTTTGGAGTGAATGCACACAGAAGTTCCACTGCTAAAGCATCGCCACAGACTACTGAAAACAGTCAGACTGAATTCTGAGCAAATATGCACAGGCTTATATTATGAGACTTCAGTCTTATACCTGTTTACTTGAAAGTAAATCCCACTGAACATGAAGTGTTTTTCTTCTAAAAAGATAGATATAAGATTGCACAAGAGAATCAGAAAATTATGTCATAACATTTCTTCTGAGAAAGGCTCTGGGTGGGGGAAGGATGGGAGATATTTTTCAAATATATGTAATGCTAAACAATATTAATGTATCTGGAAGATAAGAGGTAGAAGCTGATTCTGTTTAAGGAAATATTACAATACTTTCTACCACTCTATAAATAAGCTAAATTTTAAACTTATGAGCTACATTTTGATAATAAAATTTGCATTTTGTAGATGCATTAAAAATACAAGTTTTTCTGGTGTCTTGCCTGGGGTCCAAATTTCACCATCAGAGCCAAATGCACAAAAGAACAATTACTGAAAAACTTCTATTAAATGTTTCTTTTAGGTCATGCAATATTTTCAGAATGGCTGCAGGACCAACATCTGGATTTGGGTCGGAAGCAAATAAATAAATATTAATCACAGAACAAACACACAAATAAGAAGGCAAGCCATCTACATTTTTGATCAATAGAAGTATAGTGCCTAGATCAAGGTGTCATGTTATTCTGCTTTGACCAGGCCTCACCTGGAATACTATGTCCAGTTCTGGGCACCACAGTCCAAAAAAGATGTTGATAAGCTGGATCGTTTCCAGAGGAGGGAAACCAAAATAATGTAGGGTCTGGAAACCATGCCCTATGAGGAGAGACTTAGCGATCTGGGTATGCTTATCCTGGAAAAGAGAAGGTTAAGAGGTGATATAATACCATTGTTTAAATATTTCAAGGGGTCTCATATTGAGGATGGAGCAAGCTTGTTTTCTGCTGCTCCAGAGAATAGGACATGGAGCAGTGGATTCAAAATACAAGAAAAGATTTTCCACCTCAACATTAGGAGGAACTTCCTGACAGTACAAGCTGTTTGACAGTGGAACACACTCCCTCGGAGTGTAGTAGAGTCTCATTCTTGGAGGTTTTAAAACAGAGGCTGGTTGGCCATCTGTCAGGGGTTCTTTGATTGTGAGTTCCTTAATGGCAGGGGGTTAGACTGGATGGCCCTTGTGGTCTCTTCCAACTCTATGATTCTATGATTCTACTCTGGAAATTGGCAAAGCCTCATAATGTCAATCATATATGACGCCCAAGACAGACAACCGAAAGGGGCGTGGTAGCGGCGATACTAGGATTAGGGACCGTGCACCAACTGCACAATTCCTAACCCTAGCATGGTATGGTGATGTCCTGATGGTGGTGTCCTGTTCATACGGGCACTGCCATCTTGACGTAAGCTGTGTGCAGCATATACACATTGCTGCATGTTGCTTATGTCATGAGTGCGCCATCGGAGCACTCATGGAGTCCGCTCAGCACAGTAAAAAGAACCCAGTTTTTCTGGGTTCTTTTTACTCCGGAGGGACCCTACTCAGTTTGGTGGCTGTGGCGTCCCTCTGGAGGGAAATAGGCCACCGCCAGCCTGTCCTTTTGGGGCTGTCTGTCCCAGGCCTTAATTTTTGCTATTTATATCTCACCTTTCTACCAGCTCTCAGGAGTGCTAACAATAATAACATTCAGATTAAAAGCAAGATATTAATTTAAAATAACATAAAAAGGAAGCACTGAGAACTCAATAAAAACAACTGTAAAAGATATAAGACAGTACCTGAATAATTTAAAACTGCTTGCAGCAACACACCATTGCACATGCCAAATTGTAACATTAAGACTTCATTTATCAACATAATAATCTGTAATGTCATAAAAAATATGGACCAAAAAGAACAGGAACTAAATAAGATATTGAATGGACAAAAGTTGAATATTGGCGTCATTCAGAACTCAATAGCAAATGAATATTTTGCCTATTTGGACATTCTGATCCCACCTTAAAGACTGTTATGCCTCATTCCCCTTCCCTTGTTTTAAAACTATAATTGGAGTATGAAGATTCAAAACTTGGTAGGAAATGGATTGTGCATTGAAATATTCATGTAAGGACTTGTGAATGGTTTTCTTGCTATAAGGAGAGTGTACCCTGTTTCTTGGTTATCTAGTATTAATATTAGCACCAGAACACTAGCATATTTATCTCTTGATGCTCTTTGTCTAGCCTTGCTTAGTCTCTACTATAACCAAATGATGGAGATAAAGCCCTAAATCCAGTTTTCAACCCCAACTACAGTAAACCCACTGAATGAGAATTTGGAAAGTCACTATTTATTTAAGCACATGTCAATAAATTATTTAATGGTTGGCAGTGTGGTGTAGTGGTTTCAGTGTTGGCATAAAATCCCACTGGGTGACCCTGGGCAAGTCACACTCTCTTGGTCTCATAGGATGGCAATGGCAAAACCCCTTTAGAGAAATTTGCTAAGAAAACCCTATGATAAGTTTGCCTTAGAGTTGCTATAAGACAAAAATGACTGGGGGGCACACAGTAACAACAACTGGCATAAATTCATGGCACAATGCAGCTGGCATTCTGTTAGTGAGATATAAATGCATACATTGTGTTATGCATGTGGCATGAGTTATTCACCATAGAACAATATCAATAGTAAGTACATTTCTATTCTGCTTATCAGTGAACTAGCATTCCTAAGTGGTTTACAAAGTGTAAGCCAATTGCTCCCAACAAGCTGGGTACTCATTTTACTGACTTATGAAAGAATTGAAGACTGAGTGGACCTTGGAGCCCTGCCTGTGATCGAACTCACAACCTTGTGGCTGCAGTACTGGCATTTAATCACTGTGCCACCAGGGGTCCTTGACAACTACTGATAGTGACAGAAGCAGAACTGTACATACACTAAAATTGCAGTTTTGCATTTTGCACTGCTCATTGCACACTGGATATTGTTCAACAGCACCTAGGGATTGATATATGTGGTGCGATGTTGCTATTCTGTATGGGGGTTGCATAGTGCTGGTGCAACGTATCACCACCTGCTATCCTGAGGGGTGTTGAATTGCATCCTATATTAGTGCATTATAAGATATCCTGGTGGTTCTTTGTGTGTGTGTTATCATGCCAGGATTGGCCTCAGACAGCTACTAGAAGAGACCCAGGGCTTGTCTACAATAGCGCAAAACCTCATACTCATGCTGTAGCAACTGTAACCCAGGCTGATGACATTGCTCAGAATTTGCAGACAATATGGGGAACTCCAGAGAAAAAAGAACTTCCTCTCCTCCCCCCCCCCCCCCCGCCATTTGCCTGGAAAATCTAGCTTGGCAACAAGGACACCCATGATTTCTTCCAGTTTATCCAGATCTTGCTACAGTGGATGTAGCCTTATTGTAGTCACTACAGACTTGGAAACTGTGCTGTGGCAGTTATGGGGTGAATACAGGGTTTCCCACCAGTGTAGATAAGCCACAGGAAGAACCTCATGTTGAAACTCATCAGGCCTAGAAAAAAGTGCTGTTGATCAGACAAAGTCCTTACTCAGACAGGAAGTCTTTTATAATCTGTACTGTCAAGGAAGGTGATGTTACAACTGGGTAGACTGGGCTAGTATGTCACTTTAGAATGTTTGACAGCCATGGAAGGTACTGTCAAATGCAGTTCCACTGGCTAACCATATGGAACAGTGGTACATAGCTGGGGGGAAAACTCATCTAGATGGCTTCTGATAATTATTAAATGTTCTTCTTCTTTCAGAAATATATTTACAGTGTCGAATGGATCTTTTTTCAAATGTCACAATTACCCTGGAAAAGTGGAATACAAATTAAAATGAATATTATAGGACAGAAAAGGATTTGGTTATTGTTTTGTACAAAACAGAATGCCTTTTTCGGTTTGCAAGCATGAAAGGAGAAAAGAATAGTAAAGGATGGAGGGAGACTGCAGGCTGAATGCACATAGAGATCTGCCGTGCATTAATGATAGCTGTTAAGTAGGCTAATCCCTTTTAAAGGCAATCATGCACCTCAAAGACATTTAGTAGCAAATGTTAGTTTCTAATAAAAATTGGTATGAGCCAGTTCAATGGCCTATTGAATCCAACGTGTATACCTGAATAAGTTGTCAGATCAGAATATTGCATTGCATTTTCCAGTGTAGGGAACTCCATTAATGAATATTCCATTGAAACCTCTTCTCTTCTCTTCCAGTTAGCTAATGCTGCCTGCTTTTTTTAAGCAACCCTCATCTTCTCTCTTTACCTCTGTAGCATATTGCTGAGAACAAATATTTTCATGATTTCTCAAAGTGCTTCATAGTTCATTGTCTCAGTAATCTTCTCAACAACCATTGTGAGACAAATCACAAATGCCATCACTCTGCTAAATATGGTGATACTCAGAGCTGACCTGAGGTCTTCCTGCTACCTCCAAAGCAATTTTTAGAGGAATCAGGTGTCTTCATTGTGAATTTCACAATGCAGACTTTCCAGAAGGGTTTGGACCACATCTCTGGAAACAAACGTACAGAGATGGTGATACAATTCAAAGGCATAGCTGTGCTAGTCTGAAAAATCAGTATGCAAAGGAATCTTGTAGCACCTTTGAAACTGGCTGAAATTAACAAGTTGGTAGAATGAGCTTTTGTAAACTTGAACCTACTTTCTCAAATGCATGCACATGGCCACAATTATAGTTAGCTTCTTGATGTCTGCATATGGAAATATCACCCCACACATAGTTTTTCCAGGAACACACATCCACCTTGCAAACTATGTCCTTGGACTACTGACCCTTGTGTAGAAGAGTTACTTCTGTACTAGAGCACTCAGCATGCTAGTGTTACTGACTCACTATTAAGCAATGATGGTGTTTCCATTACTTATCACCCTATGTCAAGTCACTGGCTCTGTATGACTTTTACACACTTCCCTGGATTCTGTGATCAATTACTTAGCCTAGTTGGAAGATATACTATTTGTGCAACTGTCTTAAAATGTCATGTAGGTAACACTTTACTTTTTGAGAAAAAGAAAGGGATGGTAACATGGCCAATAAAAGAATGAAGCCCTGATTGCATGACATCCAACAGATGAGTGTAGCATATAATGGATGGCAGTGACATTTCTAAACAATGGGATTCTTGTCAGACTGTTGATATGTCTAGACCAAAAAAAAAGTCTATCTAAGCACACATAATGGAAAGCATTTTGTAGAATTACCTATCCATCCTGATAATTTATTAGGGAGGTTATCTTCTGATGGCAGGAATGCTGTGTCTCCTTAGCTTACAAATGTTGTTTAACCTGAGCCTTGGGGTTTAACTAAATCTGATTTAGTGGACTTGAATTTCAGAAGCAAGACATTAGACATCTGTTTCTGTAGGACTCAGGTTTTTAGTATTCTCCATTGCAGCTGATTGTCTTCAGACGTCATAGGAAGGAATTCTAAAAAGCAAATTTTTGGAATACAAAGGCTGAACCTACTGAATTTCTATGCAAGTATGCAGGTCGCTGTCTAAATGAGTTGATAAGCATTCTGCATCTGTTACTCGGATGGAAATGATTTGTATTTCCCCTTGAATTTCACATACTGCTCTAGTTTTATTCTTATCCTGCAATGATTAAAGAAATTTCCTTCTCCCTATCCAGGGGTCTTTCCCTCTCCTTATTGTTCTCAAATGATGGTTAGTCTTTGTTCCACCAAAGGGTTGAACTGATGTGCTACATATGATAAAATAAGCAACATGCCAGGGGAAAAATAAAAAGACTAAACATTGATAAATCCTGAGGGAAAATGTACATCTGCTGTGAAATATTCCCAGCAAGTATATTAAAATGTGCAATGCAAATCATTTTTATGTTGTCCCAAAAGCCAGAATTCATTCCCTTTAAAAAAAATCTAATGGGTTGTTAGGTTAACATCTTATCTGCCTCATGGAAAATGGGCATAAAATAAAAGAAATTCTAGTCACTCCATGTTAGACAGTTTTTGAGTATAAGGGGGGGAAACAAAAAAATTACAGGGACCCAATCCAAGTAAACTTATTTATGAAGTGGTAGAACATTTGTGACAAATCTAACTGAACACAGGATAGAGATCATCTTAGAACAGGGGTAGGCAACCTGCGGCCCGTGGGCCAGATGTGGCCTGGCGAGGCCTTGGGAACCGCCCCAGCCCGGTCCTGCTGCCGATTGCCGCCGGGGCCTTTGGCCTCTCGCGCACAGGGGCAATTATCTATAGAAGCCTCAGAAACATGCATTTATATTAACATTTTTTTAAAAAATCAGCAATTTTTTTCGCATGTCCTGAACTTTTTTTTAAAAAGTGTCCACCATTTGATAATTTTGTCCTACATTTTTCCTGGTTTATTTATTTATATAAAAAATTTTATTTATTTATTTATTTATTTATTTATTTATTGGCTTCAGCCCCCCAGTTGTCTGAGGGACAGCAACCTGGCCCCCGGCTCAAAAAGGTTGCCTACCCCTGTCTTAGAGTCTAGCCTGTGGTGTTGGTAAACAAACTTTAGATTTCTCAGTAAATATGGGATAGGTGTGGATCTCTCTAGTAATCAAACTGGCAAAACAGAAGCTGCATCACAACCCCACCCACCCACCCACCCACACACACACAGGATCTAGCACAGAAAGAAATATGGCCAGTCTTCTTTGCAAAAACATATAAAAGTAATTTTACTTTAATTTTTGTACAGAATCAAGCCCAGAGGATATATCCATACTATAGAATTAAAGCATGTTGAAACCATTTTACCATCACTCTATTCTACAGAATCCTGGGATTTGTTGTTTGGTGAGGCATCAGAGCTCTCTAACAGATCACTGAACTACAAATTCCAGGATTCTGTAGGGTAGAGTCATGGCAGTTAAAATGGCATCAAATTGCTTTAATTCTGCAGTATGAATACATTACACTCATATGGAGGAGGGAGAGGTAGGAGCTTCAGGATTATAGTAATGCAGGAAGAGTATATGCCATAAATAACAAACATAAAATTGGACTGCATGCCCCTTGTGATCTCTTCCAACTCTATGATTCTGTGAAACAAGCAAACTGCCAATTAATGACTAGAAGCTTGCAAAAGCAATCTAACAACTTTTATATCATCACTATGTCCTCTTGTAGATGTTTTATGAATTAGAAGGATTTTACATCAGACAATTAATAAGACTGCTCAGAAAAGGGCAAAGCCTCCAACTGCTCCAATGCAATTGGGCCAGAACCACAGCAACCATACTGTCTGCTCCCAAAACAGGCTGCCATCACAGCCCCAAGCCATGCCAGCCTGGAGTTGATCTAAATTGACTCCTTTTTGGACTGGCTTTTAATCCCCTAGGACAACTTCGGCTGGGCTTCTAGCCACTTTGGGGGCATGTATCATCTAAATGCTATGCCCCCAAAGTGGCCAGAAGCTGCTTTATTTGGCCCATGTAATTTGGGCAAAAGATGGTCTAATTTGCTACACATTTGTAGGCCTGTGTATATTTTGTTTGGTGGAAAGATGCTATATGAACTTAATAAATAAACCTGCTTCTGTTCTGACTTAAATGCTGCAGTTAAAAATGTTCTAGTGGAGTAGTACCCTCAGTAGCTGTTTATTCAGTTGTTACAGGTTTTAATTTCTGAAACCCTAGGATATCAATAGGATTCTTGGAGAGAATTCCAGTTGATAATATTTACCAGAGGATCGGCCAAGTGACTGGCAGGAATAGTGAATACCTCTCAGTGGGAAGATGAGCCCTGTAAAAAAGTACATCTGCTAACTACATTTCAAATTGAAATTGCTTTCTTTACAGACACACACACACGACACAAACAGTAATCTCAGTTGACACTGGTAGACGTCTTGTACAGGTGCCCTTTAACCTCCAGCCTTATAGGAAATTTTAGAAACTTCATCTTCAGCAAGAAATCTAGTACAAAAAGAATGACCTTGCGGTGGATACCTTAAATGCTGACAGTGTAAAAATATGTGTGCAAATTTCACATTGGGCATAATTCAAAGAGAAAGATAAAATATCACCAGTATCACATTGCCTTTATATAAATCTATGGTGCCATCATACTCAGAATACTGCATACAGTTCTGTTCTCCACTCCACACAGAAATAATAATTAGGAACTGGACAAAGGTTCCAAAAGGAAGTCATACAGGGACTGGAGCATCTTCCTTATGAGTTACAACATGTAGAGCTTTTTAGCTTCAGAAATGGTGACTGTGGGGAGATATGACGTAGCATTGCAGAATTATGCATGATGTAGAGAAAGTAGAGAGAGACAGAGAGCCTTTTCCTCCCTCTCATAATAATAGATCTCTGGGTCATTCTTTGAAGCTGAGTGGTGGAAGTTTCAGGATAAATAAAAGGATGTATTCCACAATTAAACTATGGAATTTGGTACAGTAAGGAGTCATGATAGCTGCCAAACCAAGTGAGCTCTTTCACAGTAATGCAAAGAAGCAAGAGCTCTCACAGCAAATATTAACATGGTGTGGCAGAATTCATATTTGAAGAAGCAATGCCTTCTTTATGTCCCAACCCCCCCAATGTAATCCCCTCCATACCAAACATTAATGATTCCATAATCAGACTGCTGGGATTACAAATGGGAGAGTGACATTGTTTCATTGTTCTACTGTAAGATGAATGAGTGATTCTACTTAAACCCAGAGCTGATAAGAACAGATAAGAACCAAATGGAATTGTGCTTTTAAACATATGTTAAAAGAACAAACAAGATGGTTCCGAACGAAAATCAACTTGATATTGGACGAAGGTATTAGGCTTAACCGAGGTGAGGAAAGTCTGAAAACTTGAAGCTTAAGCGGGGTGGTACATTCATTTTGAAACCAATGACCGGAAGAACCTTATCTCCTGAGTCGCCATATAGGAAACTGACAGACAATGGAGAATTTGAAAGAACGATTTGCTTTGATAACAACGAAACTGTAATCTGATACAAACCTGTTCTGTCACTCCCAAAGAGGAAGTTTGATATAATGGCATGCAATATATTGAAGTTATATTCATGCAGTCCAAGAGCGATAAATGAGAGTGAAAAGTATAAAGATCTTGATATAAAACTGTTCATCTCATAATTAAGTGAAAGCTTAGATTAAATATAAAATCAAAGTTAAGTAGAAATACATCAAAAGACAGTTTCTCAGGTGAAATTCAATTGTTTGAAAAATGGTTTGGTGTATTAATTTGTCAGTAATTGACATAATTTGTCAATAAACATTAAAGAATGGATATTAAACTATAATTAATTTGCTAAAAATGACTTATGCAAATTAATGAGGCTAAAAGGAGCCCTTTTGTGTGGACGCAGTGGTTAAATGACACTTACTGCCAGCCAATTCATCGAAAAATCAACACAAAGGTTGCGAGTTCAAGACACAGAAAAGGAGCCAAACTCGACTCAGGCTTTCAAAATCCTTCCGAGGATCGCTAAAATGAAGTTTACCCAACTTTAATGGTTGGCAAATTAGCTTACTGTTTCTAATTAGTTATTGTGTTTCACCACTATGATCTTTGGAATAGTGGTATATAATAAAAAACTTTAAATTAATTAATTAATTAATTTTTGGCATCTACCGCGCAAGGTGTCAATCCCCAGCCTTCGAGAACAACTGATCAATGTTCGGTAAGGAAAGTTTGTGAGTATTGTATGAATGTGTGAGATGAAAGAGCTCTGATAATTAAATAAGTTTGTTTAACTTGTGTGATTCTAATAAATGTTACATGCATGGTTTTTAAAACACAAAATTTGGTGTCCTCAATGTCTTTTCTAGCCAATTGCTTGAATAAGGTCACGTGAGGGAGAGGTTTTTTTTTCTCATCACAACTATCTCAGGATAAAAACAGGTATTGCACCTTACAAGATCTTGGACTAACAACTACTTGTAGGCTTCCCATAGTTAATTGATCGGTATCTGTTGGAACAAAATGCTGGGCTAAATAATGGTGTAGGATTTTAAATCTTAAGCACGGTCATTTAAGTTTTCAGCCTTTAAAATACTATTCTATCACTAGCCTATCTGAGGCCCAGCAGCACTCCTTTCCATCAGGTTTAGTTACAATGCATCAAGAAAGTGATATATTACATATTTATAATGCCATGCTTTCAAGCTGCTATGGCTTATATGAATCTAAGCAACTGGCAGAAAGAAATGTATGTTTTCTGCAACCTGTCAGCTTCATGATATTGATTGATATGAAAGCATATGAATCATCCCACGACATAGGCAACTTTCAGAAACAAATACAAAATTTCACACCTGTAACCATTCTTGAAATTAAAGAGTCACATACATTTTATGCTCTGCATGTGAGGCATACCAATTTAATGTTATATTACATTTATGTATGTCTTTTCCTCCATGTTACTAAAGACTATTATCAGGATCCCCCCCCCACAATTTCAGTAAAGAGAGAAAAGAGATTGTCATTTATTCAATTCATACAGTTATGATCAGCAAGCCGTAAACAAATCAGTGCATATCATTCAGTTTTCTATCACTAGCAGGAAATAAGGAGCATCAGAGTTTTTTCTTTCTTTCTTTTTGAATTAATGTAGACACACAAGCACATTAAAATCTATATTCTTGGAAAATGCAAAAAATGCTTTAATCTGTGTGCATTCTGAAAAATTGTGTTGCAAAATAAATACATTAGGAAACATATCACCAAAATATACCAACATTTCTATATAAGAATTCAAAACAAATTGCCAAAAACAGAAAACAAAGAGGTAGAGATCTATGTAGGTGAGAGAAATGCAATACAATTGAGACAGTTTCACATCACTTCCTCACACTACCCCAGCTTTATCCGAAATCATTCTAACAAGTCAGTTAGAGGGGGTCTAATTTGCACTGCATTTGACACCACTCTAACAAATGGCTCAATTGTTATGGAATTCTGGGATCTGTAGTTTTGTGGGATATTTAGCCTTGTCTGTTCAGAGAGCGGGGATGCTTCAACAAACTACAAATCTCACAATTCCAAGCATTGATCCATGACAGTTAAAGTGTGTCAACTGCATCATTTCTGCAGTGCAGATTAAACCTGAGAGAGATTGGCAGAAGGTAACCCAGTAAATTATGGCTTAATGTCTGCTGTAATCAGTTCTCCCTAATCCTAGGTCACACTAGACTAGTCATGTGTTATCTGATTGTGCAGGGGAACATGGGTAACATTAAACTCTGACATCCCAAAGAATGCAGCACCTAGAAGTAAGTCAGAAAGGCTCTGGTATCTGGATGAAGACAAAACTATAACCCAGCCTATCCACAGGAGCTCTGTAACCATTGCCAGCTGAAGCAGAGCCCTCTTCAAGCTTTTGTACTCAGCATGCAGAGGTCTAAAACATTCCAAGTCCACTTTGATTTCTCAGGCAGAACTTAGGTTGTTAACTCAGCCTCTGTCCCTACCTATATGTGCAAACAGGCCCTATCTGTCTTTTTTCAACACACTACAAAATATGTAAAAGATAGTCCTTAAATTTTGTTTCATGTTGGTACTCTGTTCTCAGGCGTGAAACAAACCGCCCAGAAAGGGCAGGCTGAGGTGGCTGGTTTTTCCTCTGGAGGGACGCTGCAGCAGCCAAACTGTGCAGGCTCCACCACCTCAAAAGAACCCAGGAAAAAAAGTGTCTTTCTTGGATGCTGCGCGGACATCATGAGTGCGCCATTAGTGCCTCATGACATAATGACAGCAACAGTTTATACACTGTGCGTTGCTTACATCACGATGGACAGGAGGCTGCCATTACGAAAATGTCGTGATGTGCTAGGTTAGGGACTGTGTGGTTGGTTGTGTCCCTAACCCTAGAACTGCTGCCTGGATGCTGCTTCTTGGCAGTATGTACCGGGGCCTCAGTTTCTTTTTATATTATTTCTGTGTTGTTTGTTGTTGTGTTTTTTTAAAAAAGAAATTGGAGATATCACATGTACTGGGTTATAATGTGCCATTCGAATATCGGGTTGACGAGCCTTCGACCATTGCATGGCTATGCTTCGTTAATGCAAAGTTTTTCGAACATTCGAACGAGATTCAGATTCGTATCCGGAGATTGCGAACCGGATTTGACGAGTACCTGTACCTCAGTTTAGCAAATGACGAGTGATGCCTCCTTTCAATATGCTTAATTTTCAGATTAACAAGCATCCATCAGAGGAAGGAATTGACAAAACCACCTTTGAGGATTCCTTGCCTAAAAACCCCTGAAACATGGGATTGCTCTAATTGATGAAGACAGTGGACAGATACACAACATACAGAGTAAAATTGCATTATAGGCAAATGTAGCACACTTTCAAACCATTTGGAATGGCATCATAGAATCATAGAGTTGGAAGAGACCCAAGGGCCATCCAGTCCAACCCCCTGCCAGCAGGAAATCCAATCAAAGCATCCACAGATGGCCATCCAGCCTCTGTTGAAGACTCCAAGGGGAGACTCCACTACACTCAGGAAGTGTGTTCCACTGTCGAACAGCCCTTACTGTCAGGAAATTCCTCCTAATGTTGAGGTGGAATTCTTTTCTGCAGCTTCTGCGCTATGTTGGTGCAGGTATTGTATCTGTATTTGATTGTAATATTGTAGCTGAGGAATCATAAAGATGAATGTGAGACTATAAATCCCCAGGAGAGCCAATCCTATGACCTATGATCCATAGTTTACGACTTCAACTATGGCTTTGGCTCAATAGTCACTACTAGTCCTTCAATTAACAAATCTAAAATTACTACTATGACATAGATTCAACCACTGCGGTTGATGTGTTTTGGGCATTTTTGTATTTTTTATTTTTATTTTATATTTGTTTGCTAACAGGATAAAGAATAAGAATGTTTGGTGAATTCCAGTAAAGTTGTTTCACTACAATACTGAAAATTAAGAACTGTTCTATGACCTTTTTATGACATAATTTCTACTTTGTACATTGTGTAAGGGTATTTTGAAGGTTCATAGTTATGGTCACCATAAATTAACAGAAGACTTGAAGGCACATGCACACACATATTGAGCTTTCATGATTCTTTGCTGAATGTGTGGACTCTTATACTGAAATACATTTTATTTGAGGTGTTAGGACACCTCTCTTTCTAATTTTTGATTTGTGGCCAGTCTTTTGGCACATGAAAACCCACCTCCAAACCTGGATTCATGAATTTTGAAGTGGCCCAAAAAACCTTGTATACTTAGGAACTACAATTACTTATGGGTATTACATCAAACAGAAATACGATAGACATAGGCATCACTCTTTCATGCCAGATGGGAGAATGCACATGACAGCAGAGCAGGAAAAAAAGAACAAGGAATGAATAATTCAATAGGTGTAGAAGAAGGACAAGCAGCAATACATGAAAATACCATAGCCTCGATGTCAGGATTATATTTTACCCAGATACCTCACTTCCCATTTTTCCTACAGCTAATTCAGCCTAGACAAAAAATAAAATAAAAGGAGGGTGAATTTTCATTTCTTTACAATTACAGCTGTTCTGTGAAATCAGCTATGGTATTGATCTAGCAAAAATAGTGTAGTAGAGCTGAGATTTGGAGTGTTGAAGCTTTTACTCCTGCTCTGGCCTGTATTTTTGCTTAAGGCTTATTTCTTCAAATATTATGTTATTTGAAAAGTGGCACACATATCGGGGCCTATTCAAATGTTACTTTAATGAGAATAATGTCAACATACAGCACCTGTTTGGATCACATGTATTTCTGTTCTGGACATACAATGTAATTCTCAAACCAAGTGGTACCTTGCTTACTTTAGGTAAAAACATCTTTTTTAAATAGAGTTTCCAGGTCAGCAGTATCCATTCCTGAGATTTCAGGACCAAAAACATGAGAGTCTTATGATGTCACAGGCATGAGTTTCTGTAATGTCAGAACGGGCAGCAAGCAAGTGTTAGGAACAGGCCAGCTGACTGTGGAAAAAAGGCGCACAGGGAATCTATGTAAATCAGCCTAGAATTTGGTAAAACCTGGCTAAGCAGGTAATATGGTGGCTCAGAACTAGGAGGATAAACATATTGTTTGATGGCCCTGCACATGGTAAAATGTTGGTTACCATTCCTGCTAGGCCTATAGCCCCCAAAGCCTTACCTACAGCACACATGCTACAGGAAGAGTTTTTCCAGGATCTAAACTGCTTCTGGGATTTCTGGAAGGCTCAGTGCTGGCTTACAAGGTGTTTTTCCTAGGCCCTGTACCACTGCAGCCAAGGTGGGAACAACATGACAAGTGACAAAATGTGAACCTGCCCTTCCATTCCCTACCTTAATTGAAATGGCACAATGGGGTCCAGGTTTAGACATCCACTAGTTTCTTTCTCAGCCATGTCCTCTCACTCTTGGCTTTTGAGTGTGTCAGTATTCATGCAGGTCTAATACACATGTAAAACCACTCACACTGAGTCAGTGAGCTTTGGAACCAGCTTGGAATGTGTGCAGATGTGTCTCCAGGCTTTGAAATTACCTTGGGGGAGATCAAACTTTCTCCTCTTCCAGTGTTGTTCCCCTGAGCTTTGTCTCTCGACCTGTAAGGAAGCATAGCCATTCTCAGAAACTTCAGCCAGCATCCTAAAACCTGGTAATCTTAGCCCTGAACCTGCATGTTTTCCTTTTACCCTGATCCAATACAATACTTCTGTTACTCCCCATTATCTCTGCAAAAATCCAATATACCATGCCACCAAGTTTAAACACTGATTTCTAGAACAGTAGCAGAGCCGTGAATTTGTTTCAGTTCTGATGGCCCTGATAAGAAGGTCAATTCACTTCTGGATAAATTGTGATCATTACAGCATTACAGTTGGCCACAGTTAGATCCATATAAGATTTGAAATCTATGCCTTTGTTTTCCTCTTTTTTTCTCCTTGTCGTATTTTTCCTTTGTATAATGTCTTATAGGCTTCAATCCTGTATGACCTAATATAACTATTACCTGACTCCTGGACCTACCATAGAGTTGCTACAGCCACCCATGGCTGTTCCACGTCTGGAGAAGAGCATGTGAAGCATCTGGCTAAGTTCCTGTAGCCAGGTCCAAAATGATTACATCCTCTGCTGGCCACTGGGGTTTTCCAGGGGTCTCAACAGATGATACAATCATTTTGTTTCTGGCTGCGGGGACATACCCAAACGTTCCTCTGATCCCACACCAATCTCACCAGACATAACCATTTGAGAGGGGATGCAATGACTCTGTGGCAGAGAGGGGGCCTTGGTCAGTGTGAAGGGAGGAATGGAAAACCAATCTTCACATCTACCAAGCAAAAAGAGACACACATAGATTGGTCAATACCTATGTATGTCAGCAACAGGATGTCATTCTTTGAGTGTTAGACTTTGTTATATATTTTATATTATTTGTGTTTTACTGATGTCTCAATCACCATTGAACCTCTTTTGTTAGGGATGGGGGATATGAATGCTTTAAACAAACAAACAAAATAAGTTGTATGTTGTCAAGAACACAGAGAATACATAGTCAACTTCAGGCTTTTTTTTAAAGCATTTAAAATATATTTTTCATATTTTCTTTGAACATATTTTTAGTTCAGCCTAGCTTTTGTCACTGAGCAAATAGCTTGTCTGTCAGCTCTTGATGAAAACCTTTTATCTTCTTAGATGAGGTCCCCAGGCCAGAACAAACAAGGCTGTGACAATGATCACAGATTTACAAAGCACTGTTTATCCATGAAAATGTCAAAGTAAATCATAAAACTGAAGCCCAGCACCAAGATATATGTGCTTCTTTAATATATACATGGTGTGATTCTCTATTATATATTACTCCAAGGACTTATGGAGGGATATCAATCTTTCCTCACTATCCAGAATCTTTAAATTCAAGAACTTGCTTGTCCTGATGACTAGAAAGTCTTGCAAACTGGGCATTTATAGATATCATCCTCAAAATTGGGGGGGGGGGGGGAGTAAAACATTCCGAGAAAAATTTCCATGTTGGGCATCTAAAGTCTGGGACATGGGAAGATAATTGGGAGTACAAGTGCTTGTAAGTATGAGCATGTCAGCTGAAAATAAAGAAGTCCCAGTTTGAAATAGCCACAGCATTCTCTGACCTTGGCCCAACTCAGACTGGAACTAGTCCTATGCTTCTATCATTTGCAAGCAGTGACTGTGGGGCTTGGAAACACCTCACTGTCTGCAAGTTACATTCCCACCCCTAACTTTCTCTTACTCCCCATTATCTCTGCAAAACTTCCCCAGTTTGGGAAAGTGGGGAATTGGTAGCGGTATTTAAAATATGAGGAATAAGAACTGACATGGCTTTCTAATCTTTTACAACAGTTCCCTGTGCTATCGTTAAACAGTTATAGGAATGATGATTTGATTGAAGTTGGTGGGTTGTAGTTGACATTCTTTTGCCCTCTTTCAGCCCTCCTCTGCCTTTGGTAACTTGAGGACTGACTAGTGAAAATAGCAGAAAAACAGTAGTTGATTTGAGAAGTAATTGGGTTATTTAAAAGTTTAAGTCTAAACTCTTGAAAAACTCTCCAGTGTTTTTCAAATGTTTGACTTAAGCAGCCCAAGTGACTCGTGGGGTGGAACTAGTTGCAATTTCAAGCCTTCTCAAGATGCCATTTGGTACCAAAAGTTGGCATGTATCATGGCTAGAGTAACATTGCAGCACATTTCACCTTCCTCCAAACAAAGGGGATGGGAGAAGGTGTGCCTTCAAATGATTCAGATACTCACTAACTAGAAAAATGAAAGTGTGATATATTAAGGGCTGAAAAGTAGAATTTTTGAGATCCCACAGTCAAAACCTGGAAAATGAAATTGTAGGAAGACAGAAGAAGAATCTGGATAGTTAGAGGGTGCAGTAGTTTAACTACTGGTCTTTACAAAAATTACTGTAACTTACATCATTAACTCATGATTTGTTTCTGTGAGTCTTATATTTGTCATAAGGGTAGTTGGGATAGATGGATTCACAGAGGCTTTCTTTATATGGGAAAGTTATTTTGTGCTAATCATCTCAATAGAGTTGCTTTCCTAATAAGTACAAACTAATCTGATCTGTTTAGAAGCCATCCTGTTCTTTGTTTGGATTTCTTTTCTTTTTAACTTTTATTTATTTCATTTCCACAAAGAACACTAAATCAACATCCACAACAAAATAGTCAAGCTTATTTCTTCATTTCATTTCAAGTTGAATCAACTTCTGTTAACACTGACTCTTTGTTTCTGCTTATAGAAAGTATAGCAGCTTTCCCCCTATCATATTCTATTCTTACCTTATTCACTGTATTATTTACTCAGTCCTGTCTACTTGAGATAGGACTTAGGCTCATAATTTTTGGCATGAAAGTGTAATTTTTCAAGGCTCATTTAAGAGATAAAAATTTATAAATCCACCCATAGATTCATCAGTTACCCATTACTAGTTTTTGTAGAATGTAACCATGTTAATATTCAATATCTTTAGGATTATATAAATGCTTTAATTCTTTGGCCTTCAGAGAACACACACACACACAGCATATAAACAGAAATTAAGACCCTGCTGTTTATTAGATTATCTGTAGAGCCTACAAATACCACACAGATAAGCCTACACAATAATGCCAAAATGTCTTATCTTTCCTCCTGTCTTTTTTCTTCCTTCACTCAAGAAACTCAACACATTAAAAGAAATAAAAAATAGCCGTTAGTAGCCATGGCTTCTAGAAGCCTTGCTGGTAACATAAAATTCTGAAGTTCACACAAATGCAAACCATGTGCCCCATTTTTTGTGTTTGTGTGTGAGAGAAGATTGCTCGCCTTTCATTTTAATAATGCTACTCCAGAGGTTTTCTAAATACCATATAAAAAATGACAAGGTTCTCTTAAAAAAACGGGTACTGAAGGACACACACTGTGAACTTGAGCTTGGGCAGCTGTAAATCAAAGTGGCTTTTAGTGCAGTCATTTGCTCACTTGAGAGTTTGATGAATGATTAAATGTGTACTTAGAGGTGTACGAAACCCACAAAGATTATTGCATGTTCGAGTTCTATCTTTCACAGGCTGAACAGTTGATTCCCAAGTAAATTCTTTCTGACCACTCACAGTTTAGAAAGAGGCCAAGTTTTGTTATGTTGTGAACTAAACCAGGCTCCTTATGACAGTGAAATTTGTGTAGTAGATAAAGGCAAGAAGAGGTGATGTCTCAAAAATTGAGCATGAAATTTTGAAGCAATGGCCCTAATATATGGGATGGGCACCATTTCATTCCCTAGTTCAGCCAGTAAAACATATAGGGTGAGCACTGCCTCAAATTCCATTTCACCACAGATAACAGAAGTAGGTTAGTATAGGCCAGTGTAGCATCCTAAATGCCAAGCATTGGGGAAGTGTGCCTTTTCTTAAGTGCTGTAGCTCCCTTCCTCATTGCCTAGTTCTCAGGTCAGAGTTTAGAAGATGTACTTTTCTGAAATCTAGTCCAAGATGGACTTGTTCCAAATTCTTTTTCAGATAGCACAATGGGTCCTGTTGGTATCCATTCCTGTATCAGGCCTTATCTAAACAATAAACATATTATACAGGCAAAAGCCTAAAAGGTCATAGAATCATAGAATCGTAGAGTTGGAAGAGACCACAAGGGCCAACCCTCTGCCATGCAGGAAATCCAAATCAAAGCATCCCCGACAGATGGCCATCCAGCCTCTACTTGAAGACCTCCAAGGAAGGAGACTCCACTACACTCCGGGGGATTTTGTTCCACTGTCAAACAGCCCTTACTGTCAGGAAGTTCCGCCTAATGTTGAGGTGGAATCTCTTTTCCTGCAGTTTGCATCCATTGCTCCGGGTCCTGGTTAATTCCTTAGCAGTCTGGAGTTTTGTTTTTTAAATGGTGCTGCAAAACAATTACAGGGGTTATTTTTACAGGGGTAATTACAGGGGTAACTTAATTGGATGGTGGAAATATTAATTGGGGTAACTTAATTGGATGGTGGAAATAGACCTAAGTATCCTAAAGGCGCCAGATCCTGTCTGATCTTGACTAAGCAGAGTCAGCCCTAAGTTAGTATTTTGATGAGAGACTGCCAGTGAATATCAGGTTCTGTAGGCTATATTTCAGAGGAAGGAGCTGGTAAAATGACCTCTGAGGTTTCCTTGCCTAAGAAAACCCTACAAATCTCATGGGGCCACCATAAGTCAAGAGGCAACTTCAAGGCACATATACACACACAGGGAAAGTATATCCAATGAAGCATAATTTGCTATTTAGACAGAAGTGCTGTAGATCTGAAAAACTCCCTATTTTTGTAGAAAATACTGTACAGGTATACTGCAAATGAAACCTGCAATCTGTCCTATTGTGTTTCCTATCTGAAGTACAAAGAGGCAGCTTCCAGACAGGAAACACCTTGAGGCCAGTACCTTAAACACTGCCCACACAATGTGAACTAGATGGTCCCCAGTATTTTAGACTAGCACCAAAAACAAACTGGTCAGTGGATACACAACTTCAGTCAAAATCACTTCTCATGCAAATTTACCACAAGCATTTGCAATAAACCAGGGTTTTTTTTGTTTTTGTTTTTGTTTTTTTTGTTTTTTGTTTTTTTAGTAATAAATAAATAAAACTTTTATTCTCATCCCACTTTTACTAGATCAGTTGTTAAGGGCATCTATCTTTTTACTTTGTATTAGCTTCGTTTGCCTTCATTGGCATCATTACATAGCCAGTGACTTGGATCAGATCAGACAAACTTCAGGACATCATCAGATTGCAACATCTACAAGCCACATGCTCTGATGATGCCCTGACATGGGCAGCTTCAAGATACTCCAGTGCCACAGTGTTTATACAGTTGGCCCTCCTTACACACCGATTTTTTATCCACAGGTTTGAGCATACACGGCTTGAAAATATTCCAAAAAGATCTAAATTCCAAATAGCAAACCTTGATTTTCCATTTTATATATGAGACACCATTTTACTGCCATTATATTTAATGGGACTTGAGCAGCCACGGATTTTGTTATCCACAGGGGATCCTGGAACCAAACCCCAGAGGATAACAAGGTCCCACTGTACACTGCATGCCATCGGAGTGGCTTACAGCTTCAAGCTGCGGCAAGGCAAGAAAAGCCAGCTTTTTGCCAGCCAAAAAAGGAGTGGATCTTTGCTATTCCTCTTTATCTGGCTTCACGGTGGATTGGGGCCACAGCATGTATTTGCCTTGGCCCTAATCCACCTTCAGAAGGGACAGATTCAAGCTGACCCTTCAGGGCCATCTTGTTTCCCCCCTTCCTTGGCCATATGTCAAATTCACTGCTCTAGAAAGTCAAAAGCAATTTGAAAAGAAAAAAAAGTTGTCATGAAACAATAAGAACAACAAAATGAACAGCCACAGAATAGGATAGCATGAAAGAGGATCTTCAGCAGTTTTCCACCCCTTAAAAAGTCCCCCTCATGTAAAAAAGATTTACTATTGAATTTGCTTATATATTTTTTTATTCCTGACTCCTGTGTTTGCTGAACAATAATTAAAATTGAGAAATAAAATGGAGAAAAATGTTTCTCTGTGGACTATCCTCTTTTTCCTTTCCTTCAAAACATGCTTCAAATGTCCCCGGGGCTTTTCTTTCTAGATACAGTAGTGAATCCGTGACTAATAAGTCTTACACCAGTGATTATTTGGCTTAAACGTAAGCAAGTGGAGCAGCTCCCTCAACCTGCTCTTCCCTCACCAACCATGGTGTCTGGAGATGATGGGAACTAAAAAAGTACTTAAAAGCATGTTGCTCTAAGCATGCATTTATAATGGAATAAACATCAAACCACCAAAGTGTCCATCTTTTTCTATTAAGGTGGCATATTAACTACAATGTAGTAATAGTTGCTCCCAAATCATTTTGGTCACAGGAATCAGATGAGAACAAGTATACCAAACTTTGTAGCTATGTTATTAATGGTCTATATTATAATGTTTTATAACCATAATAATGAGAACCAGTGTGGTGTAGTGGTCTGACTAAGACTCTGGAGACCAGGGCTCAAATCCCGACTCGGCCATGGAAATCCTCTAGGTGACCTTGGGCAAGTCATGAACTCTCAGGCTCAGAAGAATGCAGCGACAAACCTCCTCTGAGCATATCCTGCCAAGAAAACCCCATGATAGGGTCACCTTAGCATCGCCCAAAGTCAAAAATGACTTGAAGGCACAGAACAGCAATGTTTTATGATGTAAAAATGTATCACTGAATACTAAAATAAGAATGATCTACGCTACTGTATTGACAATTTCTATGTATAATTGTGAAAGGTAAACAATGAAGAAAGCTGATAGGAGGAAAATCAACTCATCTGAAATGTAACAGTGGAGAAGAGTTCTATGGGTACCATGGACTGTAGGAAGACAATTCAATTGGTCCTAGAGCAAATCAAGTCTGAACTCCCCCTACAAGACAAGATGACAAAACTGAGACTGTTGGACTTTGGACACATAATGAAAAGATATGATTTACTAGAAAAGATTGGTTGGTAAAGTAGAAAGCTGTCGGAAAAGAGAAAAACTGCATTCAAGATGGATAGAGTCAATCAAGGAGGCCACAGTTATGGGCTGAGCAGAGCTGTTGATGACAGGGTAACTTGGAGGTCTTTCATTCATAGGGTTGCCATAAATTGAAGTTGACATGATGGCAGTTAACAATAACACATGTTTTGTAAGGTGATTTAAGAGCTGAACCACATTAATTACAATTGTATTTTATTTTTAGAATGTTCTGGTGTTAGTGCATCATGAGAGCAAGGGAATGTTCTGTTAATATAATCTTGAGGACTAGCTTTGTCCATTTGTAATACTGGATATCTTCTTCCTTTTTATCACATTGTCTGTGATAAACATTTATTGTAAATTCTGATATTGTTTTTCAATTTGTTTTGTCAGAAGAAGAAAGTTGCTGTTGAATCTGAACAAGCATATATACAAACCAAGTCTTATGATAGTCTTGTTATCCCTATTCCTTTTTTAAAAAGTGTATTTTGTTACATTTCATATTAAAAATCTATTTACAACCCACGTGGCATTGATGTGATATTTATTCAGTGATGAACACATGTTTGAGGCTGCATGCTGAAACATGAAAGCTTCATCACAATTTCTGATATCTCTATTGTTCCTAATAAAATAATTATACTAGTTTTATGTTGTTCTACTATTTGATTGGCTATCCAAACAATAAAGTAGTTTACTGCTAAATCTTGAAAGGGTTGGTAGTAAAAATGCATCAATTTAAAAAGTGACTGTTGATTTCTTTTCAAGACAGTATCTTGGGCATTATTCATGACTGCTTAACAATTCTCTTCTTTCCATCATATCTGCATAATGTTTAATTCTTTTTATCACTTTAATAGTAATTACTATATTTTATGTCATAGAGCCCAGGGTACTTTACTACAACAAATGCCCAGCAAATTAAGCATAAAGAGAAGAGAGAGACAAGGTAGCACTTATTATTTGAGTGATATTTTAGGGGACTGACTTCATCAAGGTTTTATAGCTTCGGAAACGTATTCATTTAGTAACTGGAAAAATTATAATACTAGGTACACACTCATTAAGGCACATTTTAGTATTAAACCAAAACAATTACTATGTACTGTCCAAAACAGACACCAGATTACTGGGTTAGTGTACTGAAATGATTTTATTGGCTCAAATTGAGCAGGCCTCCATTTGTTGTTGTTTTTAAAAAAGAGAGACTGGAAAAAATGGTAGAATTCAAATGTGCCGAGAATTCCTGTTTCTGATCCTGGATGTGTTGATGCTAGGCTGATCTTTGTCTGTGCTACATCCTTTCCTATAACTTCATATGGCCTATATTTAAGTCTAGACATTACCATCAGGGTCCAAATTTTATAAAGATTTATTTCATATTCTTTTATTATGTACACCAGTATATACTTTGGGAAATCTTCTTACCTTCTATTCTAGCTATAAAAGAAACTCACAGCTTCAAAATGTGGCCTTTATTTAAGTCTTGATATTAACATCAGGACCTATATTTAGTATCAGTTTTCTATTTATTTATTTTGCACACTAGTGTACACTTTGGGAAAACGTCTTCCTTCTATCCTAGTTATAAAGAAACCCACAGCTTCAGAATGTTCATACAGTGAGAGCAAATGTCTACTCCCATGTCTCTCTTGTGGAAACAGTATTGTTCAGGCTTCAGCTTCAAAGGAGTTCTTTGTATACACTGATAGTTTAACAAGGCTGGGAAAAATCTGTAGGTAAAGTTTTCTACTCTGTCTGAATATGCCTGACTCTCTGACAGCAACACATGAAAAGAAAAAAAGAAACAAAAAGTGGAAACATGATGCCACTTGGTGACTTTACTTCAGCAGGCAAGCTGAGAAATGCAGCCTTAGGTAGAGTTCCAAATGCTGAACTGCTGAAATGTCTCCCAAATTTCAGGGGATGTCAAGACTGGATTACAAAAAAATATAAGTGTCTATGATGTACAGATGAATAGGTGTTATGGTAGAGTCACTATTTGCAAAGGGCAGGGGTTTCTTGTAGTAAAGAAATGGAGTAAAGTAGGACAAGAGACTTCAGCACAGACTAATTGCTAGGAAATTTCCATCTGTTCAATGAAACAGAAGTGTTGACATGAAAAACTCTTACTTACAAACTGGAACATCATGGGGTAAGGGGCATATTGCACCACCTCTTTGCAGAAGCTTAGTACATCCTATGAACATCAGTTGGTCCACCTTTGTCGCTTGTAGCAAATAGAGCTGCCTCCCCTCATTGGCTCCATTGGAAATGTATACATAACCTGTGAAGAGATCACATAAAACAACAGAATGATGTCCACTTCCATAGTGATGTCTGGATGTTTGGTTCAGGCCCTACATTTTCCAATGTGGTTATGTTGATTTCTGACCCAGCAGTGTAAGAAAAAGGTTTCTGAACCGAATATCTGTCCAGTAGGTTGTTATTGCCATGTTAGCAATGATATATCACCATTCCACACATCTGAATCCTTTGTGCTTGTTCCTTTTGCATCACAATTGACTGTCAGGTGGAAAGCTTCATACTGCTATGAATTTATTTTTTTCCTGGCAATGAATCTTGAGCTGAAAAAGCAGCCTGAAATTTCTGCCTTAGCAGTGAATTTATGGGAGCTTTCAGCCACAGACAGTAGTTGTGACAGCCATGCAATGTGCCTGAGCTTTTCATTCCTAAGCCTCATAGATGGGTTATTATACTATACTGCTCTCACAGAAAACATTTTCAGGCAATTTTCAGGCAGGGGAAGGGATTTTATAATGTTTGTTGCATGCAGAAGTCATCAGACAAAAGAGCCACCTGAACAGAATGAATGAATATGTAGAGAGAATCGAGACAATGGCTATGAATAGTAAATAAGCATGTGCAGCTTTATCAAAGAGTAACATATCTTTTAAATATTCTAACCAGTATGCAAGGTATGACCCAACTGGGAGGATGCTGATTAGATTCATTTCTGTCTTCAACAACGTGCAGCAATTCTATATCAAACAAGGCCAGAAAAAAGGTAATAATATTTAACTAGCATTTTTTTCTATTCACCACAGACATTTTTATTACAAAAGAAAACAGTCTTGTTCTGTAGCCTCAATAGATTAAACAGACAGAAAGAACAAAGAAGAAAAGAGGGTCCTGTGCAGAAAACTTAAATGATTTGTCTGTGAATGCACACCAAATCTAAATCTCTTTTACAACTAATGTGTGCTATTTTTGTTTTCTCCCATATTTGAATTGTGCACATTTGGGCAAGTTCAGGTTTAAAATGACCTGTAAGAAAACTTTCTAACATTCCAAAACCCAGCAGCAGGAGACACAACAATCCCTTGTGCTCTTCCATCTGTGTATGTGGGGGGGGGGGGGGGGGGGGGCTGGAGATAAGTATAGGCTTTGGTACACAGTACCAACCATTAGATTGTATTTTAAAGCATAGAGAGCAAGAGAAGAGCATGGGTGGTGGGTGGATGTTTCTGGTACAACAGAGGTGGACAACTATGACCAGGAGCCAGTTTTTCTAGAGATGAGGCTCCAAGCCCAAGCCATAAGTATTACTTCCTGTCACCATTATGCAGAGCAGAGGCATCACTAGGGAGGTGCAGGGAGTGCAGATCTCACTGGGTGACACCATCAGAGGGAATGACAATGGGCAGCAGTGAGGCATCCCACCCCTAGAAATAAAGACGGACCCTTCTTGGTGTGCTGCTCCCTGTTGGGGTTGAGGACAGGGATGAAGCCACAGACCTTTCTCTCTGTTTTCTCTCCCACAGACTCCCCTCCCAGCTCTGTTTGGCTCCTTTCCATTGTTGTCGGGGGGGGGGGGGGGGAGAGGACTGCCTGCTTTGACTTCTTTCCCTGCAGCTGGAGATATTTTGTTATTAAAAATCTGTTCTTGATCACATGGGCATCCTGTCTTTGTTGGAAAGAAGGGACGGCAACAAATCATACATTGAGTCACCTAGCCCAATATTGTCAGGAAGAGCTACAGGTTCTCTGAGATTTTATCAGGATTCTCTCCTTGTCCTACTAGGAGATATCAGATTCTTCCAAGCTCCACCTGGAGATGCCTGGAATGCCCTGGCGGTTTCCCTTCCAGGTATTCACCAAGCCTAACCCTCTTAGCTTCTGAAATTAGATGAGATCAGGCATGTCCAGGGTAATATAGTAACGTGTCTGCAAATATTGACTTAGTCCAGGCATACCCTGGCTCAGTGAATACAAAATCAAGTCTGTAAGTCAAGGGTGGGCAAAAATGGCTCTATAGATGTTGTTGGATTGCAACATAATTGTCCACCATTATATATGGTGTCTTGGACTGGTGAGATGTTCCGCCAAACAATATATGGAAGACCATACTTGCTCACCCATGCTATAAACCTTGACATGACACTATATAAACTCCATGGGCGGGACAATCATGGTCGTGAGTGGGAGCTGATGACTAGTATGGCTTGAAAGGAATAATAGTATGCAGCATTTATTTGTTTTTAAATGCACAAATGTGTTACTGTGTGGTAGTTGCTAATGAAGCCTAATTTTGATGTATTATATCCTTTACTCACTTGTGCTGTATCGACTCCAACACAGAAGCTGCTTAGCAACCCACATGCAAGTCTCCTAGTATTCAGGATTTAATGAAGTTAGCCTTAAGAAAGGTTTGCAGAAGAGGCCCTTACATCTTATGTGTAAAGATAGTGACCACTGTAGTTCAAGTTGACAACTGCTTGACACTGGTAAGGCAAACAGCAAAATGATTTACAAGGTGTGACATATTTCAATCACAACTGATTGTATTAAATGCTTCACTGAACACTATGAATGACAGGACATCCATGGTATTAGTTTTCAAATATCCATGGGAAGAAGTTCTGTAGTTTTTAGCATCTGATATAATGACATTGGCCAAAATTCAATAAGGAAATTATGCATGTGTGAGTTACACATTTGTAACTGGCTCATGTTCCAATCTGTACATATTCAGTACTGTATAAAATACATGGGGACTTTGAAAGTCCTGCAATCCCCACTTACTAGGCATCAATTGCTGCAAGTCGCAGGGCTCTGTTCCATCATCTACCAGGAAGCAACTGACTGATGTTTCCACACTCCCTCCCTCCCTCCCTCCCATGAGCCATCTCTGGCACAAGGAGAAATTGTAACAGAGAATGCCTCTGCATCTGGGACTGGTGATCACTCACAAGATGGTGTAGGAATATCAGCCATCTGCTTCCCAACCGACAAGGGAACAGACACCTGTCCTTCACAGTGGCTTCTGCTCTGGCAAGTCGACTTTCACAATCCCAGAATTGTAAATGAGGATCAGGGAGTGAGGTTGGGCTGGGAGATACTACTTAGCTATGTAACCAAAGTGTCTACATAGCTAGGTAGCTGACAGAGCATTCTGACAAATATTTTAAGGAGTGACTTTGGCAACTCTGTTGGCCATACATTACAATAAGACAAAATACAAAATCCACAAGAACAGTGATACTTTTATTGGCCAGCCAAAATCCAGAAAACACATCATGAAAGTTTTTGAAGCTCCACTGGCTTCTTCATCAGGCAAAAGATGTTTAGAAAACCATACAGGGTTTAGTTTCCAATTACAAACAGATTGTAATATGGATTACTTTAATGGAAAGATATAGCCATTGCTTTAGGTCTGGAAGTCTTTTTTTTAGATGTATTGTATATTTATTTATATGTGTTTTACCATGTAATGCCTGCTGTATATTTGTTTTTATCAATACAAGTTAATTAAAAATAAATCATCAAATTAAAAAATCATACAGGAGAAGAAGAAGAAAGTGATGGTGTTGGAGTCACAGGCCTACATTTTGTATCAGATATTATTTCTGTTGTTGTTCAGTTGGGTTAGAGCAATCCCAGTGCAGGCAGAGCCACTCCCTCTTGGCCATGTGGAGACTGAAACAAAGGACAGTGAAATTTAAACTTCATACTGCTAATGAAGTTTAATCATAACAATTTGGCAATGACAACAGAGTTGCTTATCATGGTTCTGTAGATGATTCCACCCAGACTATGACTTTTAGCAGTTCATCTCCTCTATACAATGGACAGTATTAACATTATTAATAATGTTAAAACAAAGACGGGAAGAAGTGCCACTTTCAGTCACGTTTGGGCATAAATATCTGTTGATTTAACATTTTTCATGCAGAACTGTGCAATTTGCTTGTAGTCTATTTCTGTAGCAAAGTGCTTGCACTCTGAGCAATGAGTTTGAAAATACTTGCTCCATACCAATGGTAAAGTAAGACACCTGTCTTGGGCCCCAGCTGATCATTTGTAAAACCTCCCAACAGTGGTTCATTTTTGTTCTCTGTGACAGTACCTCATCCCTTTTACTTTTGAGTCTTTGATCAAACTAGATGGAGAACATGTGTTGACAATCAGACATTCCTCTGACGCTGTCTGCTCCAGATAGTATGAGTAAAAGGTTTGTGTTTTGGGGTGTTTTTTTTTTCTTCTCTTCTTGCAACTGCAGGTTAGTTCCTCAACTTGTTCTAACAAAAATGGCATTTAACAACAAAACTGCACCACCTACTCAGTGCATTGATAATCCAAACAGTATTTCTTAGTAATTAGCTAAGCATAGTGGATATTAGGAATTATGAGAAGAAACCTCTCCGGTTGTAATTAAGCAAGCACTATGGTAAAGACAAAGCATTTGCTGATGATTTGTGACTGAAAGATTATCCACAGAATGCCTGTTTCAACAGCTGATGTGAATGACAGGGTTTAATACACATCCAGCCTGCTGTATAGCCATTGCAAGATAATGCTAGCAGTTCTGGTTCAAATGCAATAGCACAGCCTTACTTATTTTGGTGCCCTCCATTAATGATACACTATGATTCTCATCATCCCCCACCTCCTGAAATCAATGGGAGTTGTAATGAATTAAAATGTTTCAATGTTAATATTAAAAATTATTTGTGCTGCTTTATTGTAATAGTGTATCATTGCAATGAGAGACAGCATAGTGTAGTGGTTTGAGCAATGGACTACATTGGATTCAAATTCCTGCTCAGCAATGGAAATCCACTGAGAAACCTTTGGCAAGTTGTACTCTCTCGGTCTCAGGATTGACTCCCCTCCCTTGAACAGATTCAGCTAAGAAACCTCATCATAGCTTCACTTTATGGTCATCAAAAGTCAGGAATTACTTGAATGTACACAAAATCAACAATCATTGCAATATGGATAAGTATTTTGTGGTTTTAGTTTGCTGCATTTCCAGTTTGGCCACAGTGACCTAAATCCTGTTTTTACGCCTGACTGAAAGTAGACTCGCTGAATCAATGAGATTTACCTCTGTGGTGTTTCACCATTCAAAAATTGTTTGAATGGGTCTACTCTAATTGGGATTAACCAAAAGGATGCCAGCCATTGTGTAGAAAAGTAAAATCTAATTTAACAGTGGTAATGGTGACAAAAATGATAACAATGGCGCACAACTGGAGGCTGCCAGTATTGTCAGTAAAGATGTAAAGAATGGGAATAGACCAGGAGAGTGAACTTTTCTCTGTTGCTAACCTGCTTGTACAGTTCTCGTAGCTATTAGGTTGAGATGGGTCATGCTTGCACACTTTGATTTTCTTTGTTTGTTCCTGCACTATATAACCATTGGGAGCCCATCTTCGGTTGGCATTTGTCTGAGGAAGAATGCATCCCAACCCAAGCATCCCATAAATCCAGTGATGAGGACTGAATTTGATCATTAGCCAAGGGAAATTCTAGGTAGAATTAGGGGCAAAACAGATGGCCCCTTTGTGGCAGCTTCACAGCAGCTTGGGCATTGTTTAGATGACACATGCACCCAAGCCATCAGGAAGCCACTATGAAGCTGGCCACCTGCCCAAATGGTTGGCAGCTTTGCAGCGCTCTGGTGGCATGCCACAGGAGTGCCACAAAGCCTCAGCAGTGGTGGAAAAGCCAGCTTTTTGCTCACTCAAAAAGGAGTGGCTTTCTGACACTTCTTTCTGGGAGGGCATAAAGCTGGATTGGGCCTGTGGCATGTGGTTGCCACATCCCTGATCTGGTGATCAAAGAGGTAGCGTTAAGTCACCCCTTCAGGGCCATCTGTTTCAGCCCTTAGTTTGGGGTCCCAGTTCTAACATTGGCTATGAAGGGACACTGAAGGCCTCAGTGAAAGAGCTGGGATGCTTCTCTGCTGTGTACCAGCTGCCACTTTATTTACCGCAAACAAAGCTTATGCTAAAGCAGTAATGTGTGTTTCTGAAATAACTTTTCAATCTATTCCTAGTTCTGGAAGAAAACAACATGTGTCTGTTCTTCCTGTGTTCTGGACCTCTGTGTGTTCAGCAAACATACTGAGTGTAGTGGAGTCTCTTTCCTTAGAGGTCTTTAAACAGAGGCTGGATGGCCATCTGTCAGGGATGCTTTGATTAGATTTCCTGCATGGCAGGGGGTTGGACTGGATGGCCCTTGCAGTCTCTTCCAATCTCTGATTCTATGATTTCGACAGCAAGCATGGGCAAATTTGGCCATTCAGGGAGGGGGCAATTGTCTGCTCTTGGGATTTCATGGGGGCTGCATGATTGACTGAATGTTTCACAAAATTAAAAAGAAACAGATGGGACTAAAAAAAATCATTTATGGTTTTGAAAAATGCATATTCCTTATTCTTTAACTGTGATGAAGCAATTCACCCTCTTTTTTTCCAGAAAACCGACAGTCTGAGGGAGCCTGGGAAGGAGCTAGAGGCTCAGATTTAATCTAGGGAGTGCATGTGGCCCTAGCGACACATTATGTTCACCCTGTTATTCAGGGATCTCTCTCCAAACAAGATCTGAAAAGCATATGCTCAGCAGGGGAGAAGGTGGTGGGAGAATGTAACTGGAAGAGCCTTCTGGGTTTCCCTTATTTTTCCTTTCAACACTATCTTAAGCATGTGAATCATAAAGATGGAAGAGAGCCATTATTAGTCTTCTATCCCTTCATGAGGTGTTAGTGGTATGCATTACAATATATAAGAATGGGGGAGCTTTGGCTTTTAAAGGGGTTTCGGAAGCCTACAGCAGCTGGCTAATATCATCAAAGTCATCTCAGATTTCTTTTCTTTTTGATGCCTCTGCCCTAGGAAACTGGGGAAAGGCAACCATATCTCCAGCAACAAGTCCAGAAAAGAATCATAGGCCAGTTATTGTAATTAATCTCCTTGGGGGATTTGCTACAACAAATCCTGAAACCATTGATTATATGTTATCTAAGCAAATCATTAGCAGTCGCAGCTTTTGTGGATTTCTAGCAGGCCTATGAAAATCATGTGTATTTATACACACATACAGACACACACAGAGACACACAGATCAGACGCAAATCCATCAGGAACACAGTTTATGCAATCCAATACTTTCATCTTCTTTTGGACATTCATATTTGAACGTTTTTTATCATTATATAGTAGGGAAGTATTTCTTGTTCTCAGAGGAAACAAGTAGTTTGAGCTATTTTGTTCCTGTTGCAAGAAAGTCTTTGAAAATTGCTGTTTTTGAAAAATATTTGCATTTTAGGACTTGTTCTGTGCAAATTTTGCATCTTTTTCTTTTGCATAGGTGACAGAATATTTCTGCACAAGGTTTTCTGTGCAGAAATTTGTGCAGAATAAATCTCAAACTGCCAAGATTCTCATAGTCCAGGATTCTTCATATCAGGGTTTCCTTGTCTTTAAGAAACATGCTTTTACTCTGTTTTCCCCCTCCCCCAGCATTAAATAGCAAGTTTATTGGCCTACAAATAAATTAAAGAGTTCTATATGAAAAGGGTTTCCCATGGAAAGCTAGTATTGGCCCGGTACAGATGGGCATTTTAGGTGCCCTCCTCACATGCTAGGGGTTGGTTGCGGGCAGAGCACCCACACACTCTGCAACCCTCACACATGACAAGGACGTAACAATGGCGGCGCCCTGTATACATGGGCACCGCCATTGTTACATAAGTGCCGCACGGCACTTACATAATGAGTGCACCAGTGGCACACTTGTTATGCCACTGCTGCGGCTTCAAAAGAACCCACTTTTTGCAGGTACTTTTTCCACTGCGGGAAGCCTTGCGGTTTGGCAGCTGAGGCTTTCCTTTTTGGGCGGTCTATACCGTGCCATTATTATATTATACTTCTCCTGTGTATCGACAGGGGAAGTGTGGCCCTGTTGGTGCTCTTGGACCTCTCAGCAGCCTTCGATACCATCGACCAGGGTATCCTTCTGGAACGCCTGAGGGAGTTAGGAATCAGGGGCACTGCTTTGCAGTGGTTCCAGTCCTATCTCTCGGGTAGGTTCCAGATGGTGTCGCTTGGGGACAGTTGTCGGGCAAGAGGGAGCTCAAATCAGGTGTCCCTCAAGGTGAAATACTGTCTCCAATGCTATTCAACATTTACATGAAGCCACTGGGTGGCATCATCCGGAGACATGGGGTGGGGTGTTATCAGTATGCTGATGACACCCAAATTTGCTTCTCCATGTCTCAGACTGCTTCAGTGACCAAGGATGGCATGTCCCCTCTGAATGACTGTCTGAGGTCAGTAATGGATTGGATGAGGAAAAATAGACTTAAACTGAATCTAAATAAAATGGAGGTACTCACTATAGGCAATCCTAATCCGGGAATAGTGATAAGCTCTCCAGTTCTGGACAGGGTCACACTTCCCCTAAAGCACTGTGTTTGTAGCTTGGGGGTACTCTTGGACTTGTCCCTTCAGCTGTCATCTCAGGTGGATGCAATGGACAGGAGTGCTTGTTATCAGCTCTGGCTGATACGCCAGCTATGACCCTTCCTGGAACGGGAAAACCTAGAAACGGTTGTACATTCACTGATAACCTCTCGTCTCGATTTCTGCAATGCGCTCTACATGGGGCAACCCTCGTGCCTTGTTCGGAAGCTGCAACTGATCCAAAATATGGCAGCCAGATTGGTTACAGGGAGTCCAAAATCTGAACCTATTACACCTATCTTAAAATCCCTTCACTGGCTGCCTATTAGCTTCCGGGCACAGTATAAGTGCTGGTCATTACCTATAAAGCCTTACATGGTTTGGGTCCAGCGTACCTGAGGGAATGCCTCCTCCCATACAATCCTTCCCGCACTCTCAGGTCCTCTGGGAAGAATCTTTTGCAGTCCAAGAAAACCAGACTGGTATCGACTTCCCAGAGGACATTTTCTGTTGCCACTCCTAAAATCTGGAATGACCTGCTGGAGGAGATCCGTCATATAACATCTTTGGAGGCCTTTAAAAAGGCAATAAAAACGGATCTCTTCCGGCAGGCATTCCCAAATTGACCTCCTCGGAATGTTTACTCTCCAGTTGGGAATTATTGTTTTTAATGCTATTTAAGGTGGGAGAGAGATAGGGAATTGGATTTTATATGCTTTGCTATGTTTTTACTTGTGATTTGTTGTGTTCTATTTTTATTGTTCTTATGTTTGTTGTTATCCGCCTTGATCCAATACAGGGAGAGGCGGGATACAAATAAATAAATATATTGTTGTTGTTATTATTCCTTTACTGTAAGAGCTATTAAAGAGTGGAATAGACTGCCTCAGAGGATGGTGGACTCTACTTCTTTGGAGGTCTTCAGAGGTATGATGGGCATCTTCCAATTGTGCTGTAATTGAACTAGATGGCCCTCTCACCCATTTCAACTCTAAGAGTCTATAGTTCTGTCTATGATTCTTTGCATTTTGGGGTGTATAGTCCCGGATGGAAAATTCATAAAAGATCATGTTATCCCTATGTAGGAAGAAACAGTAAGTGCTGGTTCCTTCTCCAATGGAGCTGGGTCTGTTTTTCAGTTGTGTTGTTATGTTTTGTTTAACACGTACTTCTTTCTCTGCCTATTATATTCTCTAAAGGTTTCAAGCCACTTTGAAGACTCTAGTTGAAAAGTGGGATGTACATCTAATTCTAACCAAAACCTACTTTCCATTTCTGTTTTAGTATTCCTGTTCACATACATTTCCCTACTAAATGCTTGTTTATTCATCCTATTTGTATAATTGATTTTTTAAGCCAACAAATGATTCCAATGTGTTTCTGCCTTTTATAGTTTCACTGAATAAGATGATCACATGCCCCCTTATGAAACATCTTCACCGTCATGAAATGTTATCATACCTTCCAACTGTCCCAGTTTGGCAGGGACAATCCCAGTTAATGCTCATCTGTACCACTCTCTCAGATGCCTTTGAAATGTCCTGGTTCCAGTCTTCTCCTCCCACTTTGCCCTCCACTTACTTCTGTTGTTGCAAACTGAATTCAAAGTGCAAAAATAGTTTGTGCTCAGTTAAGTCAGCAGTAGAGAGAGGAGACAAAGAAGTGGATTAGGTAACCTTCCCAATAGGTTTAGACAAAAGTGAACTGCTGCATCATCTCCTAGCAAGTATGATTTTCCTCATTAATAACTTTTGTCACTTTGTTGCACTCTGCTGTTGCCTGGCCTTCAGTGTTCCAATTTTCATCTGTAAAATGTTGGCGGGTTTGTGCTGTACATTTCTAAAGGACATCACACATAGTGAATTAAGTGCTATATGGATATAGGAATCCCTGCTTTCTTTTTTATTTGAGTGTAAGTTGGTGTTTAGTTGGTATCAGGCCTATGTCTTTGTTCTGGATTTGTTAGTGTGGTTTAATATGATGTGCAGTGTGTGCATTAAAGGTGCCTTTAGCTGTTTTTATAGTTACTGCAATTGCAAGTGTGTGTGGCTGCAAAACTGCAGCTTAACTTCCAAACCTGTGCTGGGTTGTGCTGGTGTGGGCGGGGCTGGCATGGCAGGCTGCATGCTTCTCCTTAGTCCCCTCCACTTTAGGCCCGGCGCGAGTGCAACAAACTTACCCCAAACATTCCACGTGTCCAGCAACTCTTTTAATGCAACACAGACTCAAGTCCCCAAAGTAACGGCAAATGAACAAAGAAAAGCTTTCTTCAGCTAAACATAAAAATAACACCCCTTCCGCTCAGGTCTCCATGTTCTCAGGGCTCTTGGGGTATTTCCCTCAAGCTTCGGCCTTGTCCTCCTGAACCACGGGCCTCGAGTACTTTTCCAGGCGCTCTTGGTCCGCCTTTTCCACCTCGGGCGGTTCTGGGCCCACTTCCCAATGGTCCCCTTTTGGGTCCCACCACTCGTCCTCTAGCTCGTTTAGAGCCCTCGGTGCCCACTCCTCTGTTTCGGAATAGGTAAGGTCCCCTTCCTCCCTGGGGTTGCGCAGTAGTACCTCCTCATGTGGTCCCTTCCGCCACATTAGCGAACGTCGGTGCAGAGAGACTGGCACCCCGTCCCATTCGGGAGTCCTCCGCACCTGTACTCTCCCTTCCCCGGCCGCAGCTGTGCATCCCGTTCTTCTGCGTCCTGTCCTTTCCCCCGTGCACCTCAGCCCTTCCTCTTTTATCTCCCCTGGGGACGACTCCCCACCCCTTCCAGGCTCCGCCTCTACCTTCTCCCTGCTCCTCCCTCCCTCCTCTGCCACCTGGGCGCCCTTAGCCTCCTCAACTCTCCCCAGTCCAGGCGTCACCTCCTCACAGATGGGAAGAACAGGGTTTGTGAAGGAGTGCAGACTTAACTGTATTACTCGGGGTTTTTTTTCCTCCTTTACAGATCTCATTTTATTTACATATCTATAGATAGATACGCACACATTGACTAACCGAGCAGAAATATCTGAATGTTATGGCAAGATGTTTCAATTTCTGCCTTCTTCAGCTACTCTGGATAAATGTAAGCTGCATCCAATTTTGGCAGTAAGCTGCCACCTTGAATATAGCTTACATGCAGTTGAAGAAGGCAAAAGTTGAAAAATCTTGTTGTAACATTCAAATGTTTATGTTTGGTGTGTCAGTTTAAGAAATTTATTATGTGATTAGCTGCATCCTTCTGGGATCCACAATAAAATTGTCAAAAGTGCTCTTTGATGATGTTTTTTTAAAAAAGCTTTCTCTCTGTATATTATTAGATTCACACACACACACACAGAGAGAGAGAGAGAGAGAGAGGGAGAGTTCTTCTGCCTAGATAGTAAAATGTGGAGCCTTCATGAATACAGTCTTGCTCATGTGGGTAAGAGTAAAGCTATGGGTGATGGTGGTGAATGAGGGCATTGCCCACCAAACAAGAATTCTGCCCTCTTGTGAAATTTTCCTTACACTCCAACAGTTCTAGCATTTCCGTTGATATTCAGAAATAAGGTTTATGTAGTCAAAGAAGAAAAGCAGATGACGGTAACAATGGATTGCAAGCAAAACAATAGGTGTGAACAATGTTCAGTATCTTACTCTTTACAATGCTAGAAATTTAGGGACTGAAGGAAAATTTCATTTGGGGCAGAATTATTTTTGTGTGGGGCAGTACCCTAATTCCCCTCCTCACCGGTAGCTATACCCTTAGATGTGGAGCTCTGCCACATGGGTCTAACATGGATTCCTTTTTTAAAATTCTGTATTGGTACTTCTCACAATGTTTTTGGATAACAATCTATACAGTTCAGTGGAATAAAATCCTCTGTTCTGATCATCTGAATCCCATGGAAACTAATTTCCCCAAGAAGCAGACTGCTTTATAATCAAAGTACTGTCTCCTGCATGGTCTTGCAGATATATGAGCATTTAAATGCAGACCACACAGCTATTCTCCAAGTTATCTTAGGGCAAAAAGAAATGATAATTCTGAAGGAATACATGTCTTGCTCTCAGAGTTACATCAGATTTTCAAGATTCTGATGCATAAAACTTGGCATTTCTCTTCTGACTTGCCAAGGTAACCTGAAATGTAGCGTCGACACATGAATGTAACATAAAGCTGCTTTCATTGTCCCCACTTTGAATGTGCCCCAGTCCAAGAGGTTCTTTTGGAATAATAAAATTTCTTGCCTGCAAAGGTATTACTATTCTTTTCAATGGAAGGGACAGACAGCAGTGGACGCAGACACTGTGTATCCTGCAATGTGTCTACACTTAAACAACTCTAGCTCTTTGAGACCACTTTAACTACCATGGCGCTGATTTATTAAATTGTAACATTTGTAGTTTTATAAGGGACTTAGAATTTTCTCCCAGAGAGCACTAGTACAGCAATTGAACAGATCAGAAAATCCTAAATCACTGATCAAACTACAAGTCCTGGTATAGGCTGGAATAATGACAGTTAACGTAGTATCAAGTGCTGGAATTGGAGAGAATGGATATATTCCTGGTATTGCCACTTCTGCTCAAGGAAATAGGAAAATTTGTTTGCTCAAGAGCCATTAGTGAGTGAGCTGAGCTTTGGAAGGGCAGGCATAGGGTCTCATAGCACCTCAACTGTCTTGATTTGGCATGGACAGCCCTGATTCATCCTTAGTTGTCCAACTGATTTTTAAATGGTTCAGTTTCTCTCTCTTCCTTCCACTTTTCCCCTTTGTTCTCAGCTAACTTCAAATACTGCAGAATGAGTTCAAAATACAAAAGTAGTTTGCTCTCAACTCAGTGGCGGTGAAGGATGAAGAGGACAGAAACCTGGCCTTCCCTGTAGACTCGGGCAAAAGCAAACTGCTGCAGCCGTTCCTAGCTTGTCTGTTCCTCATCCTTAATATCTTTTGCCAACTTTATATCTCTTGCCCACATGTGTCCTGATTTTCATCAATAAAATATTGGAGAATATGGGATCATCCTGGCTTTTAACCAAGTATTGATCTTTTTCTTCCTCAAGCAGTTTCTATGTGTTTTACCTATCTAGAGTGAATCCATATACTATTAGCAAAGCTATAAAAGATACTTAAATATCCATCTTATAAATTAAGGAAATAGTAGTTGATATCACATATCTCTGGCATCCAAATTTTGGGGGAGCAGAGTCCTAATCTGACCTAAAAGATTCTTAACTTCTAGAATCTTCAGTTTTCATAAACTACATTGTGTGACATTATCTAGCAGCATTTTAATAACAGTATGCTATTTTGGCTAGGTTTTATATCCTTTACAGTACAAGCATGGTGTATATCAGCTCAGAAATGCATCCCACTGAGTTTAGTGAGACTTACTCCAGGTAATTGCTCATAGGATTACAGTCTGAGTGCTATTTTACATATTTTAATTCCATTTTTATTAGCTCTAAGCTTTCAAGGGCAGGATGATCAAACAAAATCCATCTGCTGAAGATGTTAACAATAAATGGTAAAAGTAAAAGCATAGCGTCACCATTACACTATGCTTTTAGGCCTATGTTCTTGAGAACAGGGCATCATTCTATCAAGGGAAAAGGAAAACAAGCAGATGTTTTCCTTACTCTGCCTGACCCAGAGATTGTGAGTTAATGGTTGCACCTTGCATGCGCTTTAAATAGTCCCCAATGAATAAATAGCAATGACCAAAAACATGCTATGTTTTCCTTCCCTAGAAAGTAGCTGAATGTTTTCATTAGTTTTTTTCCCCAATGTACAAGCCTTTTGCAACTATTGATTAATACCAATGTTGTAATGATAGGCAGAGATCATTTATCTAGCAACTGATAAGAGACATTTTGGACCATCTTTCCCTTGCAAGGGTTGGCTATCAACCCTGTCTGATGTCTGCATTTTCAGAAGCAGCAGGGGGTCCCAGTGTTGGTGGAATGTGAATCAACTCTGACCACAAAATAGCTTTGGATCTTTGACATAGTCTGTACTATTAGATAGCAACCCAAAATAGTTTCACTGGTCTACTGATATTAGAGCCACTGGCCACAACTGGGCATGTGTGAGATTTTTTCTTTCTTAACCCCTCCCCCCATATTTGTTGTTAATAACAGAGAAATCGCAGGCAACTTTCAGAGAAGCGTATTGGAGATTCAGTCCAGTCTGCTGACATAAGATAAGCTACTTTGTAATTTGTGGATGGTTTTAGAAGAAGAAATGGAGCAGGGCGCAGAGACCTCTGGCAACAGTGCTATATGTGCTGTGGGACTTGTGTTACTGAAGCAGCAATCCTCACTCCTTCTTATGCCACTTTATTTCCCCTCTCCTCCTGTGTTGAAACCTGAGGATGCTACAGCTACAGTAGCAGGAACTGGCAAAACTACCTGTGAGTATACCTTGCCTTAGAAACGCCTATAGAAGTCACGGGGTCATCTTTAAGTTGACAGGGGACTTAAAGGCACATATGACTTGAAAGCACATATACACAGAAAGACATACTGACCAGTGGGTTTTGTCTTTGTAAAAGGCTGAGGAAAGGAACTGGTGGGATGAATGGTAGGATATAGTATTCAGAGAAGATGAAACTGAAAGATCTTAAGATCCATAGAACAGACCCTCTTCCATGTGCTGTCCATGGGCCTATTCACACTACACAATTATAACACTATATTTCTATTTTAACTGACAAGGGTCCTTTTTATAGAGTGCTGGGATTTGCAAGTTAAGGAGGGGGGCATTTAGAACTCTCAGCCAGAGTGTTCTTGTGCCTCTGATCAAACTACAAACAAAGAAATTGATTTTTAAGATAGTGTATAGTTTAATTTGATTTTAATATTCACTTTGGTATGCTTTAACTGTAACCTTTTAAACATGTAAGCCATCTTGAGTCCCAGTCAGAGGAGGAGGAGGAAGACTGTGTAGTGTGAAAGAGACTGATATCTGCAGTCCAGTTGCTTGGGTTGAAGGAGTTTCTTGCTAGTAGCTCAGATTATGGAACTGCTTACTTCATGGAATCTGTTTGGCATCACACAGAGAGACAGAGAGTTTTTCACAGGCTTGTTAAAACTTTTATTTTCTGGCAGGTACTTGGCTTGCCAAGGAAACAATTGTTTTTTGTGGCAGACCCTTGATAGAATTTCATTTTTAAAAAAACCTGCTGATCCTGTTTCCATTTTTATGCTCCATTTTTCACCTCTTCAAAGGAATTGCTTTGTTTTTAATTCATGTCCTAAGCTGTTCTGAGTGTTGCAAATTCAGTATAACAGTGGAGTATCAGTTTTATAAATGCAAAGCTCCACTAAATATACAACAGCCCTCAGGTGAACATGTATATTATGCATTATGCTTATAAAGATACACTCTACTTTCTATAAAACTATTAAGTGCTTTTTCTGATCTTTTGCTCAGTCCCCAAGAATTCTTAAGTAAAGCACTTAAGGATATTTCCATGTGAATTGAAGTGACAAATACATTCACATTTCAGGAATGTCTCTAATAGCCTCAGAAGGGTAAGTATGTCATTGCTGTACATGGAACTTGTTGTAGTTAGGGGTATTTTCAAGTTTAGTTCAGAGATGGCTGATTTTCCATGCATGTTGACTACCATTCTCTCTGACAAGATAACAATGTGGGGGGAAAATAAGAGGCTATTTCTAAAAATTACTCCCTGTGTGAAAATAAGCACATGAAACTACCTCATGAGACATTTACCAACAAAAATAAAATGGAAAAATGTCCTTCAGATAAATAGTATAGCAGATATTAAATGCCCCATTGAGCATTTAAATCATATTTAGCTGGCTTGAACCCAGATTACAGAGTGCCAAAAAAAGGGGGGGTGGAGTGAGAGAAAGAGAACTTGAAATAGGATTACTAGCCTATAATCCTACATACTATCTTTTAGACAATGGAGGCTGGATTCTTTTTTGATTATTATTGTTTCAACATTAGTATTTGCCAGTGGCATATGTACATTTTTTGTAATAATGGAAGCTGAGCTCCCGGCTAGAGGTTTTAAAATCCTATTAAGAAAACTTGCTTGACGGAGTTCAAATATTAGCTTCGCATCTGCATACAAGTATTGTGTTCTGAACAAAAACTAATATTTCTTTTTCACAGGGACTCTGAAATGATGCTAGAGGAACCTAGTCCTGCAAACTGAAATTGGGAACAGGGAAAGTTACAACATCATCTCTTCTTCTCACAATAGGTCTTCAGTAGCATGTTCACCGGGGTGAAATAGGAATGGCAATGAAAGGGTTCCGTCGGCATTGGTGTACCTTGAAAAAAAATCTGTGCACAAAGGATCTGCTCTTGTTCCAAAGCTAGCCTGCCAGACAGGAAAATTGCTACATGTGTGAAACAAACTCCCCTGAAGACTATCACATCAAGGCCTCCCTATTTGAAGCAGTACAACAGAAACTGTCTCTTCTCTCATCAGCAGCTGAGACCTCCTGCCTTGAAGAGATCATTTCTCTCCCCATCACTTCTTCAGTCTAGATGAGGTGCTTTGCTAGTGTGCCAAGAAATGCCTGTTTCCCTTTCCAACTTTGTTCTAAACATGAACCTCAACAATAGAATATTTCAAAGCTAGCAGAAATGAAATAAGAAGCTTTGGGTTTGTTTTTATTTTGGAGCTTGATGGTGGTGGAGGAGGAGTGTAAATGGAGGTTTTTCTGTGGAAAGTAGAACAGTAGGTTCACCAGGGAAGTAAATATGGGAGGAGAGAAAATTAAGGAATTCCCCCCAACAATAAAAGTTATCTTTCCTTTCCCAAATTTTCCTTCAATTTCTAGCATTGCAGAGAGAGGGATAGTGTACTTTGGGCCCTAACAGACAGTCCAAAATAAAGCTACTTCAGGTCACTTTGAAGATTTGCTGTTTAAATGCTGCACATGTCCTAGGAGCCAAAAGCCACACCAAAGCCACACTCCAGTCCTAAGGCCTGTAGTGCAGCTTTGGCACAGTTTCTGGCCTCTTAAGATGCATGTGTCATTTAAGCAGCATACCAAGTGACCCAAAAGCAGCTTCATTTTGGCTTGTCTGTTCAGGCCCTTACTTAACTTTAATTACCCCCCCCCCCCGCCCCAGATTATATAAGAGATTCAACATGGTGTAGTGGTTTACGTGGTGGACTATAACCCTGGAGCTGAGGGTTTGAATCCTCACTCAGTCACCCTGAGTGACCTTGGGAAATTACACTCTCTCGGCCCCAGACAAAGACAAAGCAAACACATTTTGAACAAAACTTGTAAAAAAAATCCAATAAGTTTACATTAGGGTGGTCATGAGTCAGAAAAGACTTGGGGCACACAACTACAACTACAACAACTTAAACTGTATTTCTAAATTCTCAGCTGAGGAAGGAACTGGCAAAACCACTTCTGAGAACAAACAACACTAGTGGCAATGGCTGCTCCTGACCACGGTCATGAAAAATGCTTCTTGGGTCACCAGCCCTTGCAGCAGTTTCTCTTTTTTCATGGACAATAGATGTCCCTCATCTATCTTATTTATTGCTCCTCCAAGTGAACCAGCTTTTCAAATATAAAAATGGAAAACTGGGGGTGTGGAGGGGAGGAGTTGCAGTCTAGTATCATCATTGAAATTAACTGATTTATTGAGCTTTGTGGATATCAATCCTCTTCTTCAGACACACTGATGGACCACAATATTTAAGTATTTAAACCCAGTTACTTACTTGGGGAGCGGAATCAGAATGTAATAGGATATGTCATAGTTGTTGTGTGCTTTCAAGTCACTTCTGACTTATGCCTACGCTAAGGCAAATCGATAACTGACATTTCTGGGGTTAAGAGTGGAGTTTATCACACGGAAGGAATGTCTCTTAATTTTGAATGAAAAGAAAGTGGGGCCAGAATGCATTCACATGAATTCGCTAGTTCAGCGAATTTACATGAATTCAAATTATGTTCAAACTGACCTCCCATTGCCGGAAAATAGCTTGCCATTGCCCGAAACTGCAGATGATCACCCCTCACGCAATAACGTGAAACCCCATGATTGCGTTTGGACTGACATCCCATTGCCCAAAATTGTGTGTGGTAGTCTATCATGCAATAATGTTAAACCCCATGATTGCGTTCGGATTGCCATTGGATTATACTTCCAATTTCTCTTCTCTGATAATGTCCAATATGTGGCTTACCCAAGGTCAGGCAGTGGATTATAGAAAGATACAAATTGTGATCCTAACAATAAATCTTCAAAGAGTTGTGTAACATAGTTTAAGTAGCTGATAATACAGAAGTGTAAAAGCAATAAACTTGCTTACCAAAAGTCAGTTTCCTTGGAGTCAAAATGTTCCCCAAGGAAACTGCTTTTGTTCTAAGTGCAGTTGTGATGAATAATATATATTAGTATACTGAGAAACCATTATGTCTGTTCATACCTCTGATAATGGATTGGAATTCAGCTGTTTTTCTTTCCATTCCTGTTGTGGTAGTGGTGACTCAAGAACCACTGCTTATAAGTTAGAGATATGTTCAGGAAAAGTTGAAGAGCTCTATTAACTGGCTTTGGGGTATTATTGTTTTTATTGTCAGATTTGTATCCATTTATGCTTTGAGGCAGAGACTGTCTTTTTACTAGGGTCCTCCTCTCCCCTGCATTTTCCTTTTTATGGTCTGACAGAGTAAAATGACTATTTCTTTGAAAGTATCTTTTCAAAGTTTCTTATGAAACTCTGAATATTTAGATAATTTCCCTCCAGCACACCAGCACATGTCAAAGGAGCTCCCTCATCACTACAAACAATATTGAAGTGTATGGAAAGTGATGCATGTTGGAGGATGCGTCTGGACATAATATTTGAATTAGCAAAATGGAGTATATCAAGCTAAAACCAGGAGTAGAGTCCTCGTACAACAGTACTGCTTCAGAATGTAGGTGTAGAATTGTATTTAGAGGAAAAGATTTTGCTTGTGAAAAACTAAACTATGAGAAGGGGTTTTCCCTTACTTTCTAACTGCTGTGATTTGACAGGAGGAAGTTGTCTAATATGTGAATGCTTAACTAGTTCTTAAGTCAATCAGTAAGAGAAGTGTACTGTACCACACTTCTCAATTTTTGAACTGGCTTGCTTTGTTTGTGTGTGTATGTGTGCCAGAAGTCTGGTAGCTTTATTATGCCATTTCTTGGAGAAAAGACCTTTGGAGTAGCTACTAGCTGTGTATACAGGATATTCATTACTGGTCTGCATCCATGTTTGTCTAGATCCATATTTAGATGCACACATCTGTATGGCTTCCCTGCAACACAGTAATTCCTTTCAGCATGGTCCTGACCTTCCAAGTGGCATTTTCAGCAAAGTATAATTGGGCAAGGATAATTTGCTTCTACCACTCTAGTTGTGCACAGCTAACTGCATTACAGTCACACTGAAAGCAAACTATTCAAGCAACATTTTTAAAAATGTTTTAAAAAATCAAGAGATATTATGTGAAAAAAATATTGTGCATGTTGCTTATGTCTTGATTTAAGGGGGGAAATGTATTTCTCCAGATATACATGACCATGCACAGCAGATCCTTTGACTGAGTATCAGATGGCTTAGGTTATTTCTGAATTTATTCAACATTGCTTCATCATGGTGATATTTAATCTGGCTGATGTGGAACATGTGTCTTTCTGAGAGTCAACATGTTCATAAGCTATTTGACCTGTGGTGGTCGTCTCACATCACATGCTATGACAGACAAACACGAGTCTTGAGCTACAATGTGAAAGTATTCTAGAAACATCCAAGAGTTAGACCAAAATAGAAATCAGAGAGATCAGGAAGGAGGAAAAGGTTTAGCTTGTCCTGTGTTTGTGATAATAGTCTAGTTGAAAGATTCTGGTACCTTAATTAGAGTTACTTACATTTTCTTTAGGAAAATGGTAGGAGTTTAGCTTACAAGCACAGTTACCTGGAAGCAAGCCCTATTGAAAACACTGGAATCTCTGAATAAATATGCATGGGCTTACTCTATCAGCTCTCTGTGAAATCCTGTGCAGAATTATTTAGGAATCAGTCCTATTGAACTGTGAGAGACTTTTCTTTGACTAAACAAGCATAGAAAGTGACTCCTAAGAATGCTTGAGAGGTTTGTGTTTCCTTTGCTTGACAGCAACTAGAAAGTAGGGCAGAGTATGAAAACATTACTTCTCAGAATGCAATTCCCAGAATCCGCCAGCCATCATGACGCTGGGAATCAAGGAGTTGTAATTTTAAAAGGAAATAAAGGGAATTGAATGAATCTAGCAGACTTCTAAGACTCATTTATTTTAGCATTAGGTTTTGTGGATATCAGTCTGCTTCTTTAAATGCACTGGTGGAGTGATATTAAAGTGTAGCTTTAATATTAATCTATCAAGGCATCTGAAGAAGTGCATGTATATCCACAAGAGCCCTTGCTAAAATAAATCAGTTAATTTTAAAGCTGCTGCTACATTCCTTTTTTCCTCCGTCGCTTTCTTTCTTTTTATGCTGCAATAGGCTAACGTCTCTTTGGAAACTGCTACAATAGTTTTTCGTTTTTTTAAAACCTTTTCAAGCTTTGAGCTGGGATGCAGCTGTCATTAAGGCAATAAGCATCTAAACCTGGGAGGAATCTTCTAGAAGCCAGTGACATCTAGCCATGACTTTTAGGAAGTGCATTGCTTGAAACAAAGACCTGGAATTGCAGCATTTTTTTTCCTGGCCCAGGAGGATGTCGCTAGTTCTGTTTCTGTTGTAAACCACCATGACCAATAGTTGCAACCTTACTGATTCCTCCAGGGCCTAATTGCTGCCTGTTGCTGTCAGCCTCCTGCTAAAGATGGAAAAACAATCATGTTTCCCCTGTTCCTCATCCATTTCTAAATCTGCAAACAATAAACAGCTCTAAGGAGGTAAGCTGATGTGTTTCACTGCCAAGCCGTAGTGACTGTGCTGTTTTGACCAAATCATTGTAAAAAGGCTAGGATGCCTTGAAGCAGCAGCAGGAGCAGCTTTCCCATCTGCTTCCCATTTAATTGCCATTTAATAGAGATTGAAAAGAAAGAGCTTGCAGTTCCAAGTACCTTTTTCACACTTAGAATCTGGCAGCCCCACAGCCCTGATGCCAGTTTTCCATACCTAACGTGTCCCTCTCACCTTACTGCCGGGGAGTTAATGAATAGGAAGGGGGAACCACACATTTCCAAGTGCCAGCCTGTGTAAGAAACAGATGTAATGGACTTTGATGTTGATCTCCATGCCTCCAAAAATGGCAGAAGGGAACACTCACATCACAACATATACCAGCTCCTGATTCTTTCACCAGGAATTCATTAGTTCCAATTAAGGTGAAAATACCATCCTTCTGTTTTGCAAGGATATCACAAAGCCTTCTGGGTACCTACAATGATACTTTGTACTTTGAAACGCAAATCACAAAGAGATACTTCAGAGGAAAAAAAGGACACGCCAACCTAGCTAGCTATCTCTGTTTTGTATCATGCTTGAGTATTCCTATATAGCATCATGGTTCTGGGCGTGGTTGTTGTTCTGCACAGAGGTGGGCAACATACAGACCAAATCCATTTCCCTGGCTACATTTTGTGGCCCCTGCTGCCCCTTTTGCTTTCACTGACAAACCTTACTGTTGAAAATCAGTGGTAGTAAGACCACAGAGAGGACCCTTCCCAACAAGCCACATGGTCAGGGCTTTGTGATACAAGAAGGTGCTATTCTTCATCCTGCCCCATAGATTGCTGCCACTAAATTGATTTCAAAATGATGGCAAAATAAGACTTGTTATAGTTAGTCTCCTACTGGGTTGCAATCGTGAAGAGTTGGAAGTATGTGCCTGACCCTCCAGAGGTACCTACCCTTCTTCTATATCAGAGTGGGCAACTGTCAGGGAGTTAGAAAGCCACATTAATAGTCCATGAGGACCTTGAGAGGATACAACACCTGCCAATATCCAACACCCCAAAATTCAAATTATTTTTGCCTCCAAATTCTTCCAGCACCCTCTAGGACAGGGGTAGGCAACCTTTTTGAGCCGGGGGCCGGGTTGCTGTCTCTCAGACAACTGGGGGGCCGAAGCCAAAAAATAATTAAATACTTATTTTAAAATTTAAATAAATAAATAAACTGGGACAAATGTAGGACAAAATTTTCAAATGGTGGACCCTTTTTTTAAAAAAAAAAGTGGAGGACACGTGAAAAAAATTGCTGATTTTTAAAAAAAATGTTAATATAAATGCATGTTTCTGAGGCTTCTAGACAATTGCCCCAGCGCATGAGAGGCCAAAGGCCCCGGCGGCAATCGGCAGCAGGACCAGGCTGGGGCCGGTCCCAAGGCCTCGCCGGGCCACATCCGGCCCGCGGGCCGCAGGTTGCCTACCCCTGCTCTAGGAGGTGTGGGGGCAATTTGCCACATTTTCAGCTTCCCAGGCAGTCAAGGTTTCTCTTGGCCCTTAAACATCCCTGGAATTTATCTGAATTCCCCCCCTTGGGGTGTGCAAGGAACCCTAGGGTGCACAACAACTGACTTGGTGGCCCAAAGGCTGCATTTTCCCCATCCTTTTCTATTCAGTTAGCAGTGCCAAAGTAATGGGTTTCTGTGCTGGCCTATACAAAGACAACACTTTGCTTTTAGAAAAGGTAATCTGATTGTCTTCCCTTGATAGCATTGCTATAATTAACATGTAGTATAAGAAAAGACTAACCCAAACATATGCTGTTAAAACGTACTGCCTCTTATACAATGAAGCCTTTAAACACTCCTGAGAAACATTCCCCACTCAGGAACAGAAGGAATTTAATCTTATATTATGAAGTGGGATCTATTTATAATATCTCCTATTGTAATGTTCATAAATAAAACTTTAGTAGTACAATTTTTCTGACCTTTTCAGAATATTCCCAACAGCTTGTGGGAAGTGAAGGAGAAGAGGCACTGTTAATTTGTACAAATCTATACTCTGGTTTGCCTTTTATTTGAAAGAAATATTGGACAACATATTAGCCACTGAGGAAGACTGCTAGTCAAAATGGCTCCAACTCCTGCTTAAATGAAGAATTGGATGAGACATTGGGCCATCTTTCTTCCTTCAACAAATGATTTATGCTCAACAGACCTTCTCCCATAATGCTATTCATTGTGTGAATGGTGTAGTGCAAATGTAAATAATTGATTTATTTTTGTGTTTTATCATATATATATTATAAACCTTTAGATATATACATATATATATAGTACTGTGCAGTACTGTGCTGCAGTTTAATTTTAAGTGTTGTATAGTGGCTAGAATACTAGACCAGGTGTTTCTACAGTGCTGAAGCTACACCAACAGCTTCTAGTTCTACCACTGACAGCTTGTATGTGATTGGGGCAGTGACTCCAGTAGAAGTTTTAGAACAAACTTTAAGGAAACAATCCATGGTCTTGAGCCATATCCCCAAGTAGCTTTAGCACCTTGGGCATCTCCTTCAAAGTAGAAAATAACAACACAGAATTGTTTCCCCACCCCATCTCGCATAAAGCTCTCTTATACAGTTAATATCTTACTTTCCTGAGCAGTATTTCTATGATCGCTAATAAATAAATAAATAAAAATGGAAGGAGTGAACACACAGGGAGTTTCAAATGCTAGTCTAGCACAATGGTTCTCATCCTTTGGTCTTTTGGGTGTTTTGTTCTTTAGTGGCAAGAAGCCATTGACAGTTTTGTCAGTGGTTAGGCATTGTGGGAGTTGAAGTCAAAAAAGTCTGGATGACCACAGTTTGAGAACCACTGATCTAGTGTAATGTTTCATGGAAGATGATCCTTCACAGTTGATGATGCACTGCCCTCCCCATAACATTCAGGTTATTCTGGCCTCATCATTCTTACTTGGTTCATTGTTCTTGTTAACTGCCATCAAATCAACTTCAACTCATAGAAGAGTTTCATACCTCGCTCAAACATGGCTCAAATGTCTCTGAAACAAGGTGGAGGAAGCACATATATAAGGAAGCCAGGCGCACTTCCTCAATCGTCATGGAAATGTCACTCTCTCCTTAATGTCCCTGAATTGTTCCAGGGGAGTGGATTTCCTATGAACACAAACTTTGCCTTCATAGGAAATCTGCTCCCCTTGAGTGATTCATGGATGTTAGAGGGAGCAACATTTCCATGATGATTGAGGAAGCGTGCCTGGCTTTCATACATGCATGCTTCCTCTACCTTTTAAGGACATTTCAGGGATGTTTGAGCCATGTTTGAGTCAGGTATGGAAATCTTCATAGTGATCCATGAGAGGTCTCAGAAAGTGTTCAGCAGTAGCCCACCCCTGCTTGTCACTGGAAGCATTGTGAGGGAAAGGCAGGCAAGGATCGGAAGGTTGTAGCCTTCCAGGATTCATTCCTTGCTCTCCCATGTGCATTCACTGTGTGACATCAGGAGATAAGTCTGTTCAAGGGCTGGAGGGGGATAAATCCAGATTCTCCTCAAGGTTTTCAGACAGTTGGTAAGCCTGTGGCTGTTTTTCTTTTTCTGAGCATTTGAATATGCTCTCTATCCCCACCAGCATGTATGCTCATGGACCCGGTTAGTGATTTTTCTGTTAATTAAGAACCTTTGCTTCTATTGATGTTAATGTGTCACTTCCTCTTTAAACGAAGAAGACCTGAACTTGGGAAAAGACAGATTGCAGAGCAGCTCTGTTTGGCTTTGCAGTAATTGTGGTAATTCTGCTAGGTCTTGCCAAGCTGTAGGAGAAGAGTTGTTGTTTTTTCCTCAGTAAAGCTGAATTTGTTTAAATGTCACTAGACATGTAAAACAGTCAAATGCTATGTAGTGGTATTTCAGTAGAGAGAGAAATTGCATCAGTGATGCATTAAGTCTTTTCAAAGGTGCACTGTTAAAGGAAGGTTTTCTACCATCTCCCCACACTGTTGCATGTTGGCAATACATGCATTTATATAATGCAATCATGCATTTACATGCATTTGCATCAGAAATCCCTAGGACGTACTTCTTCTTAAGCACAACTTGCTGATCAGCAGATCCAATGGAATAAAGAGATTATTTCAAAATAAAATATTGTTTAATTCCTCCCTCCCCATCAAGAAACCTAGACCTCCCTTTATTTTGCCTCTTGGATCCAATGTCTGCCTCACTAAATTTAATAAATTTAAACCCAGTACTTAGTACATATTTATATATATATATATTTTTCCAGGACTAATTCTGGAATTTGTATTATAGGGTAACAATATTCTGCTAGACATACTGACAATTTTGTCTTCCCTCTCAACATCTTTTTCAATCTGGAATATTTCAGCCCAGCAAACTTTCCTCTTAAACCATTTGAATTACTATGTAAGTATCCAAGTAATACTTTGAGGTAGGCCTCTATCTTTAAGGACATTTACGAAATGGTTTTTTTCAGACTCTCCTTTCATTTCCTCTCTAACTCCTCTCTTATCCTTAGCAATACAAAGAGATCTCCATCTCTGATAGCAAACATATCAGCAAATGTCTGCATCTGACCTTAATGTCCTTTAGCACCAGCCAGCATTTTCTGTTCTCCTGATTAATCTCCTATAACCTTGACAATTATCTAATCCAGTTGCTTCGCAAAGTAGGGAAAACTGACATGATTCATCTATGTGCCGTGTCTGCATCTAGAAGATTCTGGTACATTTTTTGTGTGCAAATCTTACTCCATACCCTCCAAATGCTACATTTTATTCATTTAACTATCCTGTCTAAATCTGCCACTGCTAAATCTGTAGGGAGAGGATTATTGTGCTAGAAGGAAGAGGTGTGGCATATGCTATCGTTGCTGCACAGGGTCTCATGAAATTTCAGAAGATACCCAGTCTATAAAAATTCTTTTTCTTTCACTAACTATTTCTAGGGATAATAAAAATAGAGATGGAAAAAAGATTGGTATCCTCTTGGTATGTAATGTAGATTCTTTCATGTAGTTGTTGAATGGTGAGTCAGTACATAGGTACATCCCACTGATCCAGTGGGTCTACTTTAGTTAAGACTAACAACAGGATTTAGAGCATTGTTTGCAGTTATTCATTCCTAGTTGAAAAATAGGGGAAGAATAATAGACCAGTGATAAATATTGTACAACTTTCTCTAGTATCCAAATGGCCTGAAGTATTGTGCAGTGATTAACCTGCTGAGAAAAACGCATAGGTTTGTGGGGTTTTGGGGAAATAAACTGTTTTTGTTTTATTTATTTATTTTTAAATTGCATAGAAAATGCATTTCCTACATAGAAAACACCACAGCTGGAATCCCTTTAAGTATTTATGTCATTGTAAATTGACTTACAAACACAAAGGTCACTTGCAGTGATGTCCAACATTTGTATTGTAAGAAGAGGAGCAGAGAAGTCACTCCACCTTCGGGCCATTGTGCAAGTGAAGCCAGCAGCATGCTGGATGCACAGTGGCATCCTGTTATCCTATGGCCATCATGTGCTATTGTACAGTGGGGAAATGTGAAAGGAAATCCTACTGTACATCGTTGCAGTTCACCAGAAGGTTGAATCTCATATCAAGGATGTAGCTACAGAATCATAAAATTACATGTTATAGCATCTGAAGCACACTCTTAGCTGATGTGTTTTTTCCCATGTAATATTTCCTCTGCAACCCTTCAGCACATTCAAGCAGAGGGAGAATACTGTGGAGGAATTTAACTTATCAAGAGTTTGCAATTCCTCACCTACAAGTGATTTGGATCAAGGAAAAGGGTTAGCAGGGATGTGGGTGGAAGATTATGTACAAGAATTCAGGGATCTGTGGGTGGGTTTGGTGGGTGCACTCCCAAGAAAAGTTGGAAGTAATTGGGGTTTATCACATGGAGACATATTTAAAGTGAAAACAATCCACTTTTGCGGGTTGTTTTTCACATGACATGTGAAAAAAACCTCGAACAGAAAGTAGGAAAAACGCAAATGTGGGTTGTTTTGATATGACATGTGGGGGAAATAGAAATAATCCAAATACAAAGTTGCCAAAACCCATTCCTTTTTACTTTCGGGAACTTCCAAAAGTAAAAAAAGTGGGGTTTGATGACTTTCCGTTCAGGCTAATGCCATGTCATTTCTCCTTTACACAAACATGTTTGAAAAACAACCCGCATCTGCGGGTTTTTCTTCCACAGAATTTTAAATCCTGTTCCTGCACAGGATTTAAGCAATTTGCCTCCATGTGATAAACTCCATTGTTCAGTCATAACATCTGAATAGCATTTCAGACTCTCAGGATTGAAAGGGGTTGGGATATTCAGACATAATCCGGCTCACACCTTTTTTTTGTCAGGCTTGTGGCTGAGAATATACTACCTATATCCAGCAGCATATGCTGAGCAAAAAGCCTTGGTCAGTGATGTTTGTGTCCTCTGAAAAAAGGATTAATTCCTTTCAAAAAAGAACCCTATTCTATAGGAGGAATCCCAATAGCATTTCTCTCCTTTTGGTAAATGGCCTCCCCTCCCCCCAGTTCCTATAGATTTTACTGAGAGCTTTCAGCACATTAGTAGCCAGCTTCATAGATATATATAGTGTGCGTAATTCTGTTGACTCTTATATTCCTCTCAGTAAACCCATTAAAATGAGCTGACATTTAAGAGCTGTGGACAGGTTTCCATCAAGGTTATGTAGCTCAAACAGACAGTAAGACTATCCCTCTCCACTTTATTAATTTCTAGGGAGGACTTTCATTCTCAGACTAAGCAAAAGATGAGGAACACAGGGGTGATTCTACCTTATACTCTTCCATTTCCTTGATGCTTGATAATGAGTGCAATTACTCAGATTTCAGAATGATTCTTAGCCACTCCAAAATAAAAAGCCTTCTGCCCAAGAACTGTGCGAGGCTTTCTTGCTTTACAGCTCTTCTCCCTGCCATGAAAAGTCTTTTTGTTCCAACTTCATTTCCCCCAGCTACAAACACTCCCTCTATCCCATCAAAATCTTTGCTTTTAGAGCATCAAAACTGCTGAAATATCACTCAGATGGGTTTTCTTTTCCCACAGGTGCAAGAGGACCACTATCCCTTCCACCTTTTTGGATTCTGTAGTATGTTTGTGGTTGTGTGATTTTAGTCCTGTAAATGCTGGCAATAATTTAATATTGTTAAACAATCAGTTTAATTAATACCTGTTGAGTGTGTGGTTTTAATTCAGCAAATGAGGGAACGATCAGGCAGACCCAGCAACATCGGGGACAGCCTGAAGGAAGAGGCCCCTCCCTCCTTAACTGTCATCTCGGCCTCAGAGGGAGCGATCAGGCAGACCCAGCAACATCGGGGACGCCTGAAGGAAGAGGCCCCTCCTCTAACTGTCACCTGGCCTCAGAGGGAGCGATCAGGCAGACCAGCAACATCGGGACTGCTGAAGGAAGAGGCCCCTCCCCCCAACTGTCACTTGGCCTCAGAGGAGCGATCAGGCAGACCCAGCTCATCAGGGACTGCCTGAAGAAGAGGCCCCTCCCTCCTCAACTGTCATCTTGGCCTCAGAGGGAGCGATCAGGCAGACCCAGCAACATCAGGGACAGCTGAAGGAAGAGGCCCTCCCTCCTCAACTGTCATCTTGGCCCAGAGGAGCCGATCAGGCAGACCCAGCAACATCAGGGACATCCTGAAGGAAGAGGCCCCTCCCTCCTCAACTGTCATTTTGGCCTCAGAGGAGCGACAGGCAGACCCAGCAACATCAGGGACTGCCTGAAGGAAGAGGCTCCTCCCTCCTCTACTGTCATCTTGGCCTCAGAGGGAGCGATCAGGCAGACCCAGCAACATCAGGGACTGCCTGAAGGACGAACTTCTCCCTCCTTTAACTGTCACCTTGTATTTTGTATTATATTACAATTTTACTGTACACCGCTATGATCATTGCGGAATAGTGGTCATAAATAAAACACATTATTATGTATTATTATTATTATTATTATTATTATTATTATTAAATGACAGTTCCCAAAAATGCATCTGATCTCTGGTTTCCTCGCCTAATATTAATATTAATATTATGGGCCAAAATCACAAATGTCTACCTACAGCTCAAGAATTCTGGTTGCCTGAAGAAAGTGTTTGATATAAGTTTGTCCCTTTAAATCTGCCTCAAATCTTGCCCAACATTTTGAAGTCAGATACTAGATATACCACTATTTGAGAATGCTGATGAAATTGGATCATTTGCAGTTTTAAGGAAAAAATTAATATCTTATAGCTGATTTAACTTCTTAACTGAATTTAACATTTGGTTTTAGTTACTAATCTAAGTAGTATGATAGTCTATGTACCTTAAAGAATGATTATTTGATCAGTGCAAGTAGTCCTTCTACTCATGAAGATCACAGCTGTTTCACACTGCCATTGTGTTCATAGTTACTATGTCCAATTCATCATGTGGTAGCCATAACCATAACATTATTGGTTATGAGTGATACTCTATAAAAATTGTATTATAATTTGTATTTGAAATGCTAAAAAATTAATCAGTATTTGGTAAATCACATTCAACATCTGTTATTAATAGTCTGTCTCATATTAATATTTAATACTGACTCTGTCATGCCAAGAAATGCTCATTATTTCTCTGCAACTTTTAGAGAAAGCTTATTTTATGGGTGCTTGACTAGATTGGGGCTTACCTCAAATTGTGTAGGCCACTAGGGTGATCAAATCTAGCATATTGGAATGACAGAGTAAGAATGCCAAGTCACATAGCAATGGCATTCATCACAACTTTACATTTCATAGTTCTGCATTAACTTACTTCATGGCATTTTAGATAGCCCAGATTTTTTTGCCTATCTTAGCAGTTACTACTTTTCCTGAAAGAGACAATTCCTAGGATTCAAATATGTTGGTTCCATAGCTCAACAGAATTGTTATGAAGTGCTCAGAAGGATCCAAGATAACAACATATACCAAATAATAATAATAATGGCAGCACTGATGTTCTTTCATAGCAGGATAAGGTACTATCCTGGTAAGTTGTGGATGCAACAATCCAATGACTCTCCAGAGGTATTTGCTGTCATGTTTCTGCCCATCAGAAGCCATGGAAAAACAGAACTCAACAGCACTCACACTATGCTTTGTTATAACTGGTGAAACAAGATTCTCCCGCTTAGTTCAACATGTGTTCCTACTGATACTATGGAAGGTGATTCTATAGATGTTATAAGCACCAATTGGATATTGTTTGTGAAAAGATATGGATACTAATTCAAAAATACTGCCAGCAAGAATCATTGGATCGTATGGGAATGTCCCACCCTTAATTTCAATTTTTTTTCTTTTTAAATGTGGACTTCTCTGCAGGGTTACTTTTGCTCTTTCTTTTATACTCATAGATGTTTCAGCATAACCTTGCACTAAAAAAAAAGTTTTGTGCAGGGAATCTGTTTTCCATCTCACCTTCTGTAAAATACAATCTGTCCTTCACAGGTATCATCTGCCCTTTATGATGCTGCTAATGTGTCCCAGTTTTACCATTAGAATGTCTTGTTACCAGCCAGGTGCTGCTATTGGCATTACAATGCTTGGAGTAAAGTCAACTATGGAAGAATATGTTTTATGTCAGAGAAGGCAAGAGAGCCAAGAGATGAATTGAATTCCTTTCTGATGAATCTTTTATGGATCAGCAGATTTATTCAGAGTTATTTAAAAAGCAGTTAACATTCCATTAGCAACAAACTGTGATCTGTGTCAGCACTAAGATACTGTTCAGTCATTTATTTTAGAGCAAGAAGTCACTGCAGGGATAAATGCAATCATTAAATATCTAGCAGGCAGATAAATACCAAGGCACAGCTAGGGTGTTTATCTTTTATATTCTAAATGTTACGTTTACATGTTACAGTTTTACTGGAATGTTTGGATTTTTATTCTTCTTGCTCACATCAGACAAGAAAGCAAACAAACAGTTCTCATTTTCTGGATCATTCAGACTTGCAACCAATTTTTTTTGTTTGTTTGTTTAAACTGCAGGAAAATGAGCAAATATATGCCAGAATTCTTTTTGCATATTATGATAACATGATAAAAATCATTGAGGGAGATCCAGCATGATGTAGTGGTTTGAGCATTGGACTAGGATTCTGAGAGATCAGGGATCAATCCATAAAAATTCACTGGTTAAGTCACACTCCCTCAGCTCCAGAGGAAGACAGTGACAAAAACCCATGTGAACAAATATTACCATATTACTATGATGTTTTTATCTTAGGGTCACCATATCTCAGAAATGACTTGATGGTAGACAACATCAAAATCATTGTGAAAGTGGTTGTGCAAGAGGTTACATCAGTGAAATTCCTTGTGTAGTTAATCATTTCACAAGCATATATACAACCCTCTCTCAGTTAGAGGGCCCAATCAGCCATTGCACAATGGAAACTCTCCAGGCTGTGACAGCAGTTGGGCAATTGGCTATACAGCTGTTGAACCCAGTGTAACTACAGTGGCATTTGTTACACTGTGCTAAAATTATGCCTGGCATTATCCTTCGCCTAAGCAAGACTGGAGAATCCCAAATGTTTTCCGTCAATGTTTTATTCCCTTAAAGAACAGCTCAAGGGCAGATATGTGTAGTTATGTGAAATATATGCTCATAAAGATCCCTATAGCCCAGGGATCCTTTAGGGCAGCCCCCCCCCAAGTTGGGATTTTGAAGGCCACAAAAAACTGCCCTGTGGGGCTGCACTTTCTCCACTTCTGCTCTAAGAGAAAGTCCAAATCAGGAGGGGGCCTTTCAGTCCATGACCAGGGAAAAACAACCAGAAGAAACGGGAAATGCTAAAAAAAAAAAGGTAGATAAATGTGCCCCTTTAGATGTGCTTAGATTACAACTCCCAAGATTTCTTGCCAGTAGCCATGCTATAGACTAAAAGAGGGTGTAAGGTGTACAGAGCTTAAACCTTTCTCAGGAAGTCATTGTGGAATGAACCTGTTTTTAAAGAAGTAACAGAACCAACTTTGTAGGCAAATGCTAAAATGTCTGGGTGACAATGCAGGAGAACTGGGTGACAAACACTACCTTGCCAACATCTCTAACAAGTCCTAGCTTCTCTGGCAATATAATGTTGTGATACCATCCGCCTGAAAAGGTCTTGCCATAACCCAAGCTTATTTTTTCATTAACACTGTGCAAGAATGTATTCATGGTATGGACAGAATAAATATTCTCTGTTATCTGGAATATTAGTCAGATTTCTCCAGAGATTGAAGTTTGTTATTGTTGTATGCCTTAAAATAATTTCCGAGTTATAGAAAACCTAAGGCGAATCTATCATGAGGTTTTCTGGGTAAGTTTCTTCAGATGGGGTTTGACATTGCCATTCTCTGAGACTGAGAGAGTGTGACTTGTCCAAAGTCACTCAGTGGGTTTCATGGCCAAACCGGGATTTCAACACTGGTGTCCAGAGCCATACTCCAACACTCAAATCACTATACCACACTGGCTCCATAGATTGAAGTACAGCATTAATATTCTCTAACATAACAATAAGATCCCTTCAAAACTCCCAGCACAGCCAATTTGTTGCTTTAGTACTAAAATGAACAGTCTTGTTTTTTGCATTTTGTATATCCAAACAAATATCCACCTTGGTTTTGTGTTCTATGGTTTAGTATCATTCAATATATCTGTGAGTGTTTTTGTATATACATAAATGTACATTCCATGAGCATGTTATGAACATCTATTTTATAGTCTTATTTTAACAAGTTCATGTGTTTTAAATGTTTTATATGTTTTATATACATTTTATTGTTTAATGGCCTGTTGGCTGAAATAAAGTTGAAATGAAAGTACTAAAACTGAAATGCTGGAAGGTGAGGAGGGCATAGACAGACACACTGTTTTGAGGTCTTTCATATGACCTCATACATACTTCTGAACCTACATTTATCCTAAAATTTGGTTGGACTAGCAGGGTTAAGCACCATTGTTGGTATGCTTCCAAGAAGGATCAGATCAAGTGAATGAGTGGACCTAGACCCTTAGCCAAACCACAATGTCAACATAGATAAGGTTTCCAATCACAGAGTTGGTGATTCCCTATTACACAAAAGTATGATACTTTTATTGGCCAGCCAAAATGCACAAAACACATAATGTAAACTTTTGAACCTCTACTGACTTCTTCATCAAGAAAAAAACATTAAAAAAGTAATATAGGAGGGGGGAGTGTTAATGTTGGAGTCACAGGCATATATTTTTAAAAATACATTTTGTCTCTGCTGCAGTTCAATTGGTTGGGAGCAATGTAGGCCTCTCTTGGCCATGTGGGAACTCTAGATAAAGGACAATAAAAATTAACTCCATTAGCAGCAGTAAAACAATCCCTCTTGGGATCCAGAGTGATCCCTGTTATTATGATGGCTACATAGGGACATAGATCCAAATACTGACCATTCATTCTAATGGTACTTGCACATCTTATAGTAAGAAATTGCCACTTGTTGAATGTGCTAATGTATGTTGGGAGCTGACCCAGATCACAATGGCCTTCATGACTGAATGAATATAAGTGTCTCACAGCATCTTTCTCAATTTCTCTGCCAAGTACAGCTCAGCCAGAATTTGTCAGTTCTTATGCTACTGATACAATTTTACTGTGCTCCTGCCAATGAAGCTGACACAGCAGAGACAATAAATCAGCAGGCTCCACCAGTTCCACATCATCAGTATTATAAATGCCTCCTGCAGGGCATGCAGTGCCAAGTGCCCTTGCTGTTTGCAATGCTTGAAACAACTTTGTAAAATTTGAAAATTTTAGGATAGTTTGCAAAAAGTAGAATATATACAGGAAACAAAAAGTAGTGGCTGGAATTCAGTATTGCAGTTGCAGATTCATTATCTGGAGTTAAGGATTTTAATTGGTCTGTATTCAGAAATAGTGCTTTACAGTACCCAGTCCATATTAACAACCAGCAGGTGGATCAGGCAAAGGATGTCTATTCAACAGGGAATTAGGGTGCAAGGATGATGTTTCCTACCCGACCCATTGGTGAAGGAGGTTATGACTGATGTTATGTATTTGTTGGCCTGTTGTTGTTCCCCGCTTCGATCCATTAGGAAAAGTAAGTGACAAATAAATATGATGATGATGACGATGACGACAACAGCAATGACAAGGATTTACAACAGGAATCCTGCTTCTGTTTATCACAGTCTCACTTGCTGGCGGGAAATGGTTGGAAACATACTCTTCCTTGTGCCTCGACTGCCAGGTGAGCAGACCTGCTTTGCCCAACCTAGCTACTGGGTATTAATGTGAGACTGGGCAGGAGATGTTACTTTGTTACACATACATAGCTAAGTGGCCAATGTAGAATACTGGTGAGCATTTTTAGATGCTCACAAAATTCTCAGTGTCTCACACACAAAACCTGTAGAAATTTTTCATTTTAGTACAGAATAAGCAAGTTATTAAAGTGTTGTTTAAAAAAAATAACTGTAGTAATCTATGGAATGAGTTCATTTATTAATGAAGTGCACTGAAATGTTTTGAAATATTGGATAACCTTTTCCTTCATGTGTGTTTTGATTACAGCAACACTAATATAGTGATTTGCATTGCACTAATAGTCTGTGTTTAGCCATCTTGTTGAATCTTTACTGTTACTCTAAAAACAGATGCACTGTTATATTGATGTTAAAGCACAGCAAGAGTTTTTCAACCACTTAGTTCTTGCTTGGTTGTTGCCCTCTGATGAAGAAGAAATAGAAAATACGGTGAAATTATTCACCATGTTCTCCCAAATATAAGAAACAAAAAAACTCTACAGTAAATTGCTAACAGGGGGACAGACAGGCCTATAGGGCACCCTTGTCACATGCTAGGGGTTGGCCGAGGGCGCACTGCCCATACGTGCCTCACCCCTAGCATGTGACGAAGGCATCAAAATAGCAGCGCCCTGTACACACGGGCGCCGCCATTTTGACGCAACGGACACCTAGCGTCTGCATGTCGTGCCCCCTTGTGATGTTGCAAGTGCGCCATTGTCTTTTGCAGGTTCTTTTTGCCACACGATGAAGCCACACGGTTTGTCCACTGTGGCTTCCTCCCGTGGCAAAACAAGGCGCCAGCAGACCACCTTTTTTGGGTGGTCTGTACCCCGCCTTAATTGCTCTGGGATTTATTGTTTTATAGTGTAGCCTATCTACTGACAAGACAAAATATACTTTTGTATAAAATAAAGGTATTGTACTTTTATTTTCCTCTAAGCATGAGTGGAGCTCCTTTAATGGTGGATGACACACCAGTGGATAACAGCTTCATATTTTCACGTACATAGTTGCGTTGCTGCACTGTCGTTGATCTCATAAATGGAAGGTGACAATCAACCTTTGCTGATGAAATTGGTGGCACAGTCTGGGGAGGCAGGCCATTGATTTCATACATCCATTGCATTGCTGCTGTCTGAAAACACAAACAACAAGTTTCAACAGAAGATGTGTTCATGGTCTATTACTGTGAAACATATCTACCACAATCTGGGTAATTGGGTCATTGACTATTCTCCACAGAGGGGTTCCTCAAAAAACTTCATTACTGGAATTGTACCAGGGTGGGGGAAAAAACATTACCATGCATAATAAGCAAGGGAGAACATTTCATTTTATGAAGAGCAGCATGTTTGAAATATGTACACTGTCTAGCGCCCTAGGTAATCTCAACTCTTTTTAATGTGCAACCATTTCAAATGCAGTTTTGAGGGAATTATTTCACAGTAGGAAATAAACAAAAATAACAAATGGGATGCTGGCTTTATTTGTACCCAAAGGATTAAAGGGGGGAGGGGTGCTTAAAATAAACAGCATCAACCTTTAGTGTCTTCCTTTGGGTGAAGTATGTTTTTCTACCAGTATCACAAGATGACTCACTTGACCTCAGAGGGCCAGAGGGTTTCATACAGTAACCTCTATTTCTGGAGTTAATGTGACATATGGTTATGTGTTATAGGAACAAGTTTTATTGCGGACAGAAAAAACAGCCATACTCTTCTCATTAGCATAGCACAGTTCCTCATAGATTCTTATATACACGACAAGGCTCCTGTGCAAAGCTATTCTATCCCATAGGGTACATAAATAGCTCTCTTCCCACTTGTTTAAAAAACCCAAAGCCACTCTTAATTAGAAGCACGATCACAATGTGCGAATTGAAGAGATAACAATGGTGATGGTAGTGTCTTTCCTAAAGACTTTTAATTAAATTCAACAGTGGCACACACCTTGTTTCAGAGTCAAAAAAAACTCACAAGAACATGCTAAAGATATCTTGCCAGCTCATTTTAATAGAAGTGAATATACAGTTGCCCTTCCTAATGAGTGGATCTGAGATTTGCGCCCTTGAATATACATGGAGGGGCAACTTCCGTTATTTGCAATGGCCTGCATGCACAGGTGTGCACTCCATGCAAGCCTATGGGACTTGTAAGCCTAAGGGCAGGGAACCGTCTATTATCCCCTCTGTTGTAAGCCACCCGGATTCCCAGTGATTGGGCGGCATATAAATAAATAAATCCTATTATTATTATTATTATTATTATTATTATTAGCCACTGTTTTTGCAGGGAGGGGGGGCAGAATGGATCTCCCATGAAAATGGAGGGCCAATTGTATACTGAAGAGGCCTTCTCTTTTGTCCCTGATAGCCTTATTCTCCAATAGTAAAAAGATTCTTGAGCAGCATCACCCTCCAAACACAGCAATTCTGATCTGGAGTTTTTGCCTATTTATTCAGGTGACACGCAGACATCTTCTTTATTGCTCTAGCCAACTGTAGCTGGCCAGCAGCAATTCATTATTATAGATTACTTTGGATGTATTGCTGGAACATGGTTAAGCTTTATGAGAAAAAGTTGCAAGAAAACGGTAAGTGTATTTGCTTCTGTACTCTTCCTGTGCAATAGGACTCTGCATATGCTTTAGATTAACTACTGTTACCATGTTGCTGAAACTCTAAACTATGGTTAAACTTAACTCCTAGTACTTGAAACAATCCAGTTTAGAACTTGACTTGTTTAAACTCATCATAGTGAAAAGTAGCCAGTTCTGTGGGTTCACACATTGTGACAATCCACAGTTGCTATTTTAAATAAATAAATGATAGTAATAAATCTAGAACTTACCACAGTCTAAGCACAATGCTATATAATATATAAATATAATAAATATTTATCTATAAATATATAAATAAGGCCTAGATAACATATGTTAAAAGCATAATTAAAGCATTTAACAGCTGTGATTTAGTAAGTGAACATGAAAAGCCCTTATGTGTTAGGTATGTTAAACCAAAAGAGAGAGTGAGTGTATGTGTGTGACTTGAATGTAATAACATACACTGGCAAACTTCATTTGATGTGAAATAAAATAAAATGCAGAGCAATGATATTGCAAATTATGCCCAAATTTAGTGCTAGCAAAAAGAAAAAGTGCTAGCAAAAGGGAGGCGGACATTATACAGAATGAACTAATTGCCTTATTAACCCTTCCACAAGGTTAAATTATTTGTATTGATTCATATATCTTTTATTAAGTTTAAAAGAAATTTAACATCAAGTTTATAGTTAACTATGAGCAGTATTTACAGGACATTATAAAGTCAGGGAAAAAAAGATCTCAGTAGGTGAAGCAACTTGGAATGCAGCAGATACAGAAAACCACTAAGAAATCACTCTTGCTTATAAAACCTCTTTTTAAAATCACCCTCAGTCTTTTTATTCATGGGACATGGATTTAAGCTATAGCTGGCAATCAGTTATTGTTGGCATCATCTAAACATAAACTGCACTGACTTGCTAGACTTTAAATTTGACAATGCATAATTATGTAGTGTATTATATATCACTGCCTTTGGCTATGCAAAAATATGTACAATTTTATAACTGCTGCTTTTAATCAGAAGTCTGCAAAAAGAATAGAGTATTATAATATTCTTCTGAAACTCTTATCTCAAGCCTCATGCAGACAGGCAAAAATAAAGCTGCTTCAGGTCACTTTGGAGGTGTACTGTTTCAATGATGCATGCATCCTAAGAGTCCAGAAGCTGCGCCAAAGCTGTGCTGCAGTCCTTAGGACTGGATCGTGGCTTTGGTATGGCTTCCAAACTCTTAGGATGCATGCATCATTGAAACAGCATACCTCCAAAGTTACTCGAAGCAACTTTATTTTGGCTTGTCTGTATGGAGTCTCAGATAGCTAAATTGCAACAATATTTTAGACCTGAAAGAAAAATCTTTGATCCTGAAGATATTGCTATGCTATGACATCCATCATTCATCATATTAAACACATATTAAAATAGAAATGTTGAATAATTAATCAAAAGAATGGCCAATTAATCAACTCTAAAAATAATAAATATATAGAATGTTATTTGATGTTTTACAATGTGGTTTACTATATATTACTGCTTTGATTGTAAGACACATGTGTGCTATTGTTATCAAATGACAAGATATAAAACTAAAAATACATTTAAAAAATGAAACAACACTTCACTGATGTATCTGAGCCCTACCCCACTGGATTATACCGTGCTGAAGAATGTTGGATATCCTATAGCCTATCTGCATGCAAATACTGCCTGAAAATACATACTGCTCCCTTTTCCAGTATCAGCATCATAAAATGGGGCCAGAACATAATACCAGGATATGGGGAGAGGGAGCTAAGAAAAAAGTAGGCAATGGGGGGAAATCTAGTAGGATTACAAACTGATAATGACATTTGGACCTCTGTAAAATTCCAGCAACAAAGCAGGGTGAAGACACTAAAAGCATCAGTTGGAAGCATCAAGGAATACTGCTACAGTGTTCCCTTTTGATACACATACACACTGTTAAAAGGTGGGTAGCCAGCAATGCTACAACTACTCCTTACCCCAGCAAGAATCACTTTTATGAAGATTTTTCTGTTTTAAAAGTTAATTCAGTTCTTTAAATGCAGTGCTTTCCCCTCTGCAATGCGGCTGATAGAACTCCCTATATTTCTTTGGGGGGGGGGGGGATGGAATAAGGGAAATGCCTTTTTATTTTCCCAGGCTTTTAAAATACAAATTCTGCTTTGCATTTTTTCCCAATTTCTATTTAATTGTTTTATTCTTTTTGTAATATACACTGAGATTATGATCAAAGGAGAGTATAAAGCACTTACAATAGGAAATGAAATAATAAATAAGAAAGCCTCTAGGCTTTGCTCTGCTGAGTGACTAATGACATTATTGAGGACAACCAAAAAGTGAACAAAAATTAACAGTAGTTGGGAAAGAAAGGGCAAATGTGTTACACTGACTTTGGAATCTGATAGCTTTCTAGGAAGAATGTCCCAAGGGGAATCAGTGAATCTTCTACATAGTCAGATACATATGTTCTGCTTGTGTTTGGAGTTTGCAAATCTCTATGTAATGGATTTCAAATGGTGCATTCAAAATATAGGTAGAATATTAATGCTTTCCACTCTCACATAGGTGGCTCATGGACTGAGGAGGGGGTACTTCCTGACCCCCCCCCCTCTCTGCTCAGGTTATAGATTACTTCTAAATTATTTCAAAGCATTATGCAATAGGAGAACCACTGAACATTGTTCCATGATAGCTTTTTACTTCCTAGCTACAGTCCCTAGAATCTAGAGCCTAGGCAACATTAAAGAATGCTTGGTGTAGTAGTTCAACAACATCTGGAGAAACATCCAATTCCTACCACTAGTCTATACACATATCACTTCCTTCCTTTTTTTACTCCACAATTAATAAGATATACCAACTGATCCTGGACAGACATTAATGTATGCAGATGAATTTTCAGGTAGTCTTTCCTCATATATTTAAATGTAAGCCTTCTACTATAGGCCTAAAATAAATGTCATTGGTCTAGGACTTCACTGGGAGCTTGAATGCAGATACTCCTATCTGATGAATGCTTATAGTTAAATGCAGTACAGTATCTAAAATAATGTTCCCAAGTCAAAAGTATTCTGACTCACAATTTTCAGGATGAAACAGCTGGGTATTAGCAAAAATCAATTAGAACAATGGCCAAGTTGTAAAACACAGGCTTTCCACCTAGAGGTCAATCTCTGACATATCTGTTAAAACCTGTTTAAATACTTATTTATCTGTTAAATACGTATTTAAATAATTATACATATAAAGAACAATGAGAAATAGAAAGTAGAATGGCTCATAGAAAGTGACAATGTATTATTTTTTAAAAATTCAAGCTTGGTGGAGGGTAGAGGAAGTTAAACACTTTACACTGGTAATTACACAATGTATCAGATGTAACACAATGTTTTTTTTTTAATATGTAAGACTTAATAAAAATATTTTTTAAAAACCCATTATATTTAACTAACATTAAGAGTTTAGGAAACAGGTCTCATTCAAAGTGAACAGTAGCAGACTAGGTGAGACTAGACAGCTCATTCTTTGTAAGGCAGCTTCTTGCCATATATACTCAACTATAAGTCATGAAATTTATGCCCCAAAATGAACTCCAAAATCATCGGTCAACTTATACATGGGGCAATAATGTTCCTAAAAGAAGTGCCTGTCTTCCTCTGTAGCCAGGGATCTTTAAACAGCTCCCCATTTGAGACCCTGTGTGCTATCTTCTCCCATATCTCTCTCTCTCTCTCTCTCTCTCTCTCTCTCTGGCGCATTACACACGCGCCTAAAGTATATACCGTGTACGTACTAGGGTTGCCAGGAGGCGTCTCTTCCAGACACCCCCAACCCTAGTATGTACACAGTACGTACAAAATGGCGGTGCCCATTCTAGATGGGAGCACCATTAGGACGTCACGAACGCGCCACCTCCAAACGGGGTGGCGCGGACATGACGTCCTCACGCCACGCGAGGGCGGCTGGGACGCCTTTTTTGCGACCCTGGAAGGAGCTCCGAAATGGAGTTCCTTCTAGGATTTGCCTCGCTGGTGCAGCCTTTAGACAGCTGCGCCAGCGATGCAAGGCAGAAAGGGGCCAAACGGCCCCTTTCTCCTCCTCCCCGCCACCATCGGGTGTCCTTGGGGCATGAAGCTCCAAGGACCCCCCTTTCCAGACCGCGGGGAAGCGGCCTTTTGCCACTTCCCCGTGGCCTGAAAAGTGGCGGATTGGGGCCTCAGAGGCTGCCGCTGTGGCAGCTGAGGACCCAATCCAGCGGGGAAAGGGCTGGATACAGGCCGCCCCAAACGGGCGGTCTGTAACGCGCCTCTGTGTCTTAACCCTCAGCCTTACCTCACAGCCAGAGCAAACAAACAGCTGGTGAGACAAGGGAAAGCAAGTGAGAGAGAGTTTGCTTCCCTATTTGAGTCCCCGCACACTCTTGTGTGCCTTTTCCCTCAGCTTTCAATGGCGGGATACAGACTGCCCAAAAAGGGCGGTCTCCCATTGCCCTGGTTTGCTCCACGAGGGAGCCGCAGCAGACAAACCACGTGCCTCCATCACGGAGCAAAAAACCCCGCAAAAAACGGGTTCTTCTTGTAGCACCTTTGTGATGCCGCAAGGTGCCAATGGCGCACTTGTGGCATCACAAAGGCGCCGGGACGTGCACACGCTATGCATCCATCATGTCAAAATAGCAGCACCCATATGTACAGGGCACCGCCATTTTGACACCCTCAATCAAGTGAGAGGGGCGAGTCGCGTCTGGAAGTGCTGCCCCTTGCACGTAACAATGGCGCCCCGTAGGGCCCATCTGTACAGCGGCCTTCATAGCCAGAGCTAACAAACAGCTGGTGAGGCGGGGAGAGAGAGAGCGTGTGTGTGTATGTCAAGGCTTGTACCCCAGTGAAGGGAAGAGGGGGGTCTGTATCCCGTTTCACCAGCTATGAGCTTTGGGAATCCTGGGGGTGAAGGGAAGAGAGAGAGGTTTGTACCCCAATTTTCAAGCCATGAGCCTTGGAAATCCTTTTAGTAAAGGGAGTGGGGGGGACAGAGAGTGCATAGGGCCCCCCCCCCCCATTTTCCATGCTGTGACTCTTGGAAGAGGTCCAGAGAGGGAGAAGGAGGGAGGGAAGTGGTGTTTTGTTTCCCCCTTTAGATCTTCGGTAGCATTCCCCAGTGTTTGACCCTCAACTTATCCTCAGGTCATATCAAAATCCATGATTTTGGCCTCAAAAACTGCCCTCGACTAATACATGAGGTCAACTTATACACGAGTATATACAGTATGTTCAAACACTATTGCTGTGTTGAGCACTGGATGAAGGGCTCATATATTGTGGATGGGAAAACTGACAGGAAAGCATTTAATTGAGAAATGTATCAAATTAGTTTAAAAGAAATATGGCCACCAATAAAAGTGAGCTGCATAATGGACTAAGAAATGTCCAATCACTTCATTGGAAAAGTTATTTATCCTGAAAGGACACACATTGAAATCATTGTAGCAACTGAAGAAAATCACTTGCTAGATGTGCACCTGGCTGATCTGCTTTCAGACTTGTATAACAAATCGAGTCAAGACAAGCTCTTGGCAATTTCCAAAACTTCAAGAATCCTTCTTTTTCTCCTCCTCTCCTACTTCAAATGTTGCTAAAATATACAACTGGTTTTTTTTTTATTTTGCTTGTTCCCAACTGTCTGCAATAATTAATTCTTATCACTAGGAAATAATGTGAATTCTATCATATTCTCCTCAGTGTAAGTATATCTGTTTATCTATGCTCCCCAAACGTTCCTGAAACACTTTATTTAGTAGCAAATGAAAAAGTAGACTACACAAGTAAACAATGCAATATTATCACCATCCTATAAAATAATGGATTTACCATCACTAAAAGAAACTGAGCCAGCAACATGCTGAGCTCAAGTGATCTGAGAAGAAAAACAGAGAAAGTCAAAATCAAGAAAGACAAAAGAAGCTCTGAATGAAATAAAATTGATTATAAATATAATTGGTCTAGAAACCTTTGGCATTCCTTTCTACATCCCCAATCCCACTCCAAATAATACAGTGAATGAACAGAAATGTTCTCCATACTAATTTGAAATTCTACATTTCTTATCTGATGCACCAGAACACATTTCTTTTAAATTGCCCACAGAGATAGCAAGAAATACTGATGGAAACAGGGAAAAAAATTCAGGCACTTTGTTACAGCAAACTAGATCAATTTCACTAGCAAGAAAAACAAGTCTTAGAAGGGATCATTTATACCATTTATTTAAGAAGGAATGTCTGTAAGTCCACAAACATACCAGAGTAAAGCAGCCTATCAAGAATCCAATTGTTAGGACTCACCTGTATTACTAATATTGCTTTATGTTTCTTGCTGTACATACTGGGTTTGAACCCAACCGTTATGCAGGTGCCTGCTGTGTCAAGTGGAAGCAGTTCCCCAGCTTGAGGCCATACAACAAAATCTGGATCACTACCTGGCAGAAAGTATGCTGTATAAGGATCTGGATACCTAGTAAAGAACATGAGAGTAAAGTCAGCATTTACTTTCATTCACTCTTTGTCCTATATAATAACATCCTGCTATTAAAGATCATCAATTAAACAATGCTCTTATTGTTTCGTTTAATTAATTCATATATTCTTAGTTGTGCTGACTTTCTGAAATACTTGCAAAATAGTGTAGCAATGTGAAATGATCACAATATCTCAAAGAAAACCTTGCACTGATTACTATCCTCTCCTGTAATAGCTCTTCACATGCATGCCTAGCAAGATCCATTTCAAAATAAAGTTCTTAGGGAAAGTAAGACACATTCATGCCCAGGGATGAATCACATTCTCACCCCCAGAAAACTCTGTTGATAAATCACCTTAGGGTTGCCATAAGTTGAAAATTATTATTATTATTAACCTTTATTTATAAAGCGCTGTAAATTTACACAGTGCTGTACATACAATCTTTTTAATTGTACGGTTCCCTGCCCTCAGGCTTACAATCTAAAAAGACACGACACAAAAGGAGAAGGCAAAGGTGGTGGGGAAAGGGCCTCTCTAGTAGGATAATACATATAAAATACATAACAATACAGGAAATGATTCAATAATGACTTGAAGGCCCACAACAACAACACATAATTACAGTAACTGTATTGTAACTGCTTTTTTCAAAAAACAAGTTTCTGTTCTAATCCAAATTATGGAATCTTTACACAATAGACTCCAATAAAATACGCTAATTATTTCTATGTACTGATGAGCAATTCTGTAATATTTATTCCATATCCAACTGAATGACATCACAGAACAATAATACAAATAAGTTAAGAACTACAGTCGGCCCTCGACTTACGTGGGGATCCGTTCCGGATCCCTCCGCGTAAGGCGAATTCCGCCTATGCTCAAGCCCCATTAGAAACAATGGGGCTCATGCATGGCGACGCAGCAGTGCAGCAGCACGTGGGGTGCAACGGGCACACGCACCCATTCAATTGAATGGGACGCCCCGGATGCGCCCGCAGCTTGAGCGCGTAAGCTCAAGTCCACGTAAAGCACGCCCGTGTATGACGCGGGCGCGCTGTAGTTTAATTAATTTATTTGCTCATAATGTGTGTAATTTACTACACTGGTAATTTAAAATAATATGAACAACAACTAAAAAGAACAAGAGACTTCTCTCACAAAATCAGTGAAACAAAAGGAAAATTCAAACCATGCATAGGAAAGCTCAATGACTAACAGAGGAACATACTAATGGCCAAGACAAAACAAAAAAGATAATGGAAACAATACACATAAGAGCTACACAAAAAAGATGAAAGGAAGAATGATAAATGAGAAGAAGAATCATAAATTTTGGAAATTGAAGCAAAAGCTGCACTAAGAGCGATTAAGATGAATAAATCACCAGAACAGATGAGAGAGCTACCAGGAGAGTTACATAAAATTTACAGAAGCAGAATCTACATGAGTTCTAACTAAAATGTGCCAGCATATATGGAAAAGAAAACAGTGGCCCACATATTGGAGATTACCAATATATGCCCCTAAACCCAAAACAGGGGACGCAAATGATTGCATCAGTTATAGGATTGTTGTATTGATTTCACAAGCAAGTAAGTTCATGCTCAAGATTCTACAGGAAAGACTTCTGTTTTATAGACTATAGCAAAGCCTTTGACTGCATAGATCACAAAAGGCTATGGATTGCACTTAAAGAGCTGGGTGTGCCAAAAATTCAAAGTCAAAGAACAAAGTGCAAATGCAGTTTTAAGGCTGAACATTAAGAAAACTAAAATAATGACCACAGAGCATGTCCATCAATTCAACATGGAGGATGAGGATATTGAAATTTCCAAAGGCTTCCCATATGTTGGATCAATCATTGATCAGAACAGAAACTGCAATCAAGAAATCAGAAGTCTAGGATTAGGAAGGGCAGCTATGAAAGAACTAAACAAGATCCAGAAGTGCAAAAATATACAACTGAACACTATAGTGGGGGTTGTTCATATTTTCCATCATTATATATGGGTGCAAGATCTGGATAGTAAAGAAAGCTGATAGAAAGAAAATCAACTCATTTGAGATGTGGTGTTGGAGAAGAGTTCTGTGGATACTGTGGATGGCTAAAAAAAAACAGACAAATGAGTACAAAAGCAAATTGGATCTATACTTCCTCTAGAAGCCAAAATGAGCACATTGAGGCTATCATGCTTTAGCCACATCATGAGAAGACATGACTCACTAGAAAAGACAATAATGCTTGAAAAGACAGAGGGCAGTAGAAAGAGATGAAGACCACACTCCAGAAGGATAGACTCAATCAAAGAGGACATGGCCCTACGTCTGCAGGTACTGAGCTGAATTGTTGAAGATAGGGTGTCTTGGAAATGCCTCACCAGGTCGCCAGAGGTTGAAGTCGAGGGAAGTTAACAACTAGAAATCAGATTTCCTAAGTTAGATGCTGCTTTTTGACAGCATTAAAAGTAAAAGAGGGCAAATATATTATTATAGTAGTTCATACATATATACTGACATAGCCCAGGAATCCATGTGTAACTCGGGCATGGACACAGAGAATGAGGAACCAGTGGTGCCCAAATGAACACTGGACTCTTAACAGTAGCTCCAGCACTGTGACAAGGTATCATTCTCCTTTTCGAAGCTTGTCTGATAAGAGTGCCTAGAGAGATGGAGAAGTGCTAGGCTTCAAGTCAAATGCCTGGTCTCTTATAATGTCATACCCTGAGGAACTAGGTAGAGCCTAAGCAGAGTAGTCCTTGCTGCCATGTTGCTCTTGCTACTGACCTACAGACACGTAAACACCAATCTTTAGATCACCAGTTAGCAGGCAAATATTTCAACTGTGCAGTGGCTTAGTGGTTAAGGCACCAGTACTGATGATCAGAAGATCAGGAAATTGGCAGTTCGAGGCCGGGTTTTGCATGATGAGGTGAGCTCCTGTCACTAGTTCCAGCTTCTGCCAACCTAGCAGTTCAAAAGCATGCAAATGCAAGTAGATAGATTCAGTGGGAAGGTAACAGCATTCAGTGCAGTCGTACTGGCCACATGACCACCAAAGCAGTCCTCAGACAATGCTGGCTCTTCAGCTTAGAAACAGTAATGAGCACCTCCCCCTACAGTCAGTTACGACTAATAATAATAATAATAATAATAATAATAATAATAATATGTTTTATTTATAAACCGCTATTCCAAATAGATCATAGCGGTGTACAAGAAAATTATATAACAGTACAAGAAAAATCTACAATTAAGATACACTGTATCTTCAGGCTAGCCCCTGATGACGCTGGGCCGGCCTGCTCTCTCCCTCAACGGCCGAAAGATGACAGTTATGGAGGGAGGGCACTCAGTCTTCAGGCCAGCCCCTGATGACGCTGGGTCGGCCTGCTCTCTCCCTTAACTAGGCATTCATGTCAGATGGACTACCTTTACCTTTAAGATACTAACAGCTATTGTTGCTAACAGGTCACTGTAAACTTGGTCCAGCTAAATCATACAGGCAAGGTTCTCATTATCCCTGATTGATTGTTGACTTGATTGATTTGAATGATGAGAGAGATGATCAATGTGCTGTTGTTTCATTAGATGCTGTTGTCCCTTGGACAACTGAAACTTTTCCACATTGACTAAATTTAATTTACCCTGAGAATTTTTAGAGTATTTTGTTCTGGGCTGTTTTATATGACAGTTAAAACCTTGGGCCTGTCTTATGAGAAAAATAGTAATATAAATGGCATTGTGCATGAACCTTCAGAATGTAAATATATTCTTCATGCAGATGAGTTTTTACTCTACTGCTGAACTTTAGTCTTCTATTCTGGCATTAATGAAGGTGGTAATGCTTTTGGAGATTTATTCAATTATTTGCTTAATTGGTCCAAATCAGATGCCAGTGGCAGACAATGTATCACACAATTATTGGCAGCTCTGGTAGTGTACAAATGTTATTATTTATCTTGGAATTTTAATTCCAAAGGACATTTTCTGTATGATTATGTTATTACTCAATATGTCTTTGGATTTTCAGTTTCTTTTCCCCCTGAAATCCCTTTTCCTAGACCCTGCAAATGTTTTAAAAAACTTAAGACTGTGTCTCAAATATTTATTTGAGATTACTTACCTCTTTTGATTTCTTTCAGTATGATGCAGTTTCTTTTTATTGAAGGTGGATTGGACTTTCATGGTCCTAATGTATATCTCCAGTCCAATTTATTGATTCTCCCCTCTCTCTGTTCATTTTTTGCCCTGGATTGTTTTGGAATCATCCTGTCTATGCCTCTTTCTTTCGAAGTCAACAGCATCAGGATCTACACATCTCAGAATAATTTTTTCTTGCTCTTAGAGAACCCCGCAGATGACCGAAACCACAAGTGCCAAGGCTGCAAATCTGGAGGGACCACTGTATAAGGTTTCAGGAATGAACTGAAAAATATTTTGGACACCACTATCCTGTCTATCAAAGGACTGTGTCGTTGGTTGTGATGATCTACCTGGTGGATGCTTCCTCTTATGAGGAAAAGAACCTAAATAATACACTACATTCAGAGCCAGAAGTTGCTGAGATTTAAGGCATCAGCAGCTAAAGAGCAGGACATGCATTTGTTGTTGTGTACCTTTAGGTTGTTTCTAACTTACAGCAACCCTAAGGTTAACCTTCCCCCCCCCCCGGCAAGAGTTGTATAGAGGGGTTTTTGCAGCCTCTAAGGTTGAGAGAGTGTGACCTGTCCAAAGTGACTTAGAGGGTTCCTCTAAGTGGGGATTTGAATCCTGGTCTCAAGACACTTAGGGCCTTGTCGCATAAGCCCCTCTGCCATTACAATTGCATTTCCTATAAAAATTGTATATAATTGAGACTGTAGGTTTCCCTATCATCCTTTTGGACCCAATCCAGGATTAGAGTGCCTGTTAGCACCAAAACCCTATCTCACACACAGATTGTAGTATATATTGCCTTTGATGCTTCTGCTCCCTACCCTCTCCTCCCTTCCATTCTTCATGTGGTCAGCAACACTGCTTGGGAGGGCAAGAGTGGCCTTGGAGAGAAAGAGGGAGGAAGGAGGAAGGGGGGCTAATATAGCTTTGCCCAAATCAATGAGAATGGGACTCGGGAGAAAGGAGATGCATGTGTGTGGGAGAGGGAGAGGGAGAGGGAGAGGGAGAGAAAGAAAGAAAGAAAGATAGAAAGAAAGCTCCGTAGTACCTTTGCAACAACAAAAACTCTAGAAAGGAGCTTGATCTCCCCTGATCACTATCACTTCCTCACCTAAAACATACATATTGATCAATCAAAATTAGCAGAAAAGCACTATTGCACTTTCACACTGAAAATCAAAAATGGATTATTTCTGTAAGTTTAAAAAAACTTATTTTACAATGGTCTCTTATGCTACACTGATGGAACAGCATCAGTGTCATGTGGGAGGGAGGAACTGAACATACTATTATCCTGTTATCCTTCCACTTTACCAACCTTGTGCGATAAACTCCTTAGCAAAATGCTCTAACTGCTACAGATACTGCCTCTCTAGGACATGTCTTGTTATTGTTATGTGCCTTCAAGTCATTTCCAACTTATGAAAATCTAAGGCAATCCTATCACGGGATCTTCTTAACAAGATTTACTCAGAGGGGTGGGTTACTATTGCCTTCCTCTAGGGCTGACAGTATGTGATTAGCCTAAGGTCACCCGGTGGGCTTCTGTGGCTGAGTGGGAATTCAAACGGATACAGCAGACATGACAGCATTTTAGAAAAGGTCTGAGTGTTGGGCGGTGTAATTCACTTGATGCATCTTTTAGACATCTGATGTGGCTATATTCACATACTTTTTTTTTGGATGATCAAGCTATCACTTTTATTGTTTTTGCATTTTGGAGATGTTTATGTGCTTTTAAAACATCTGCTGCTTCTCAGAAGTTTAATAGTGGTCAGTGGAAATGCAGTCTGTTCTCATATTAAGGCAAAAAGACTTATACTGCAACATTAAAAAAAGATAAATGCCCACTTCCTGTTATTCAATAGACTGAGGACCCAACAACCATTTGAATATTTGAAAAAGTAGCACATAATTTATATGGATATCATTTTTGACATCTGAACATCTTTCGTGAAGTTAAAGTCAATGATCTTCAACATACATTCTCACAAACTCATTCACACTAATTCACTAGTTAACTTCCACCCTAACAGTTCTGTATAATCTGCCTATTATAAATGTCTTATCTCTATATATTAATTTTATTGGTAATTCTATCATACATGTAAAGAAGAATTATACAGATCACATCAGTTTACAAAAACTTGTCAAAATAAATAATCCATTCTGTCACAATTTTGTCCCATATATTATTTACACATCTCATAACTTTGTCTCACTCTTTTAGTAGGCATGTCAATTTATTTAACTCTACCATGTCATATAATCTCATAAATCTCATTTTTAAAGGCCTAAAATTAAGATTAAGTAGGACCTCTGGACAAATATCACAACTACTGAAATAAGATGTCTGCTAGCAAGCATAGGAGGATTATTATTATGGATGGGATAATTTCCAACAGGCTCTTGTTAGAAATGAGGGCCACATTTTTTACTTTCTAGTTTGGGAGCCAATGGAGAGTTAAAAACCCACAGTAGGAAAGAAATAAAAATCCTACTCATCACATCAAAGACAAACTTAGATCTGAATCCATTTTCTTCTATGCCAAATATCCAATTGGTAAAGGTATAGAAGGGTTCTTCATATGGCAGCAGTGTGCTCTAAGGCAATCTCCTAGTAATACTATGAAGAAAGTTGTTCAGCATAAGTGAACACAACTAAAACAACAACAACATGAAGCAGGAATTTCCTGGGACATAAATATAATAAATGGATGAGCCCAGTGTGTACTGTTCATTAAATGAATTGAGAAGGGAAAATCAAACTAATCTATAAAACATGATATAACAAGTTAGCACATGCACATACAGACATCTAGATTCTCATCCCAAAGCACCATTAACTAAGCCAGAAACTTTGTGAACTTTAGAGTCCTAAACAGGAGGACAACATGACTAGAACTCTATTCCTGTATCCACTGAAAGCATACTACTATTTTCTACACATAAATTATAAAAAAGGAGGGGGTTGAAAGGATAGTGAGCTTTCAGGAAAACTGGCAGCATAATAAGTTACCATGTTCACTGAAAAGTAGGAGGAAACGAAGAAAGGAGGGGTAGAAATATTTCCCAAGTTTAATAAAGTTATTGTTCTTTAGTTTCTCTGAGGCTAAGTCAAGCTTGCATCATGGGCTTTCCTTCCATATAACTGTAATGATTCAGACTTTATTATATCTTTTCTGAGAAGATTAGGTCTCTTCACAACTATCAAACACCTACCACAAGATTATAGCATTGCCAATGCAATTACTGTACTTGACTTTTGTGCTGTAAAACAGGCTATTGTGTTGAACAAGATAGCTTCATCATTGTCACAGAAAGGTTTGCCATATTTTAAAGAATCCTCTCCAATGACAGCCATGAGACAGCTGTGACAACTGTCCATCTGAGATACATAGATGCAAGAAGTGAGCCCTTTTTAGAAAATCAATAACAGCCAAGGTCATCCTTTGATTGACACGAATTTAAGATTTTATTTCCATTCTCTCTCTATCTCTCCCTCCCCCATCCAAATAATTAAATGACTAGGCAATAAAAAATCAATTTAAATTTATGAAACATTCCAGTCCTCCAAAATTACATATGGGCAATCTTCTCAAATCTCTTCTCTGATGAACCCAGCAATTACCTGGTTTAAAGAAAAGTCACTCATGTAAATTCTGAACCAATCCAAAACTTTCCATGTCCTTGGAGCCTTTCCCCTCCTTTACAGGAACTAAGGGCTACATCAGCAACTATGGGTATTAAAACTGGGGATAGTGGCTACAAGTCCTTCCTGTAAGTCATTAGTTGGGTATATCATTTTGCTCACATTCTTTATTTAACTCTTGCATTGTTCTTCCCTCCACTCTTTACCAGTTCAGTGTTTAGCTCCTGTGGGGCGGGCAAATACTTTGAAGATGAAGTAGTTTTTCCAAGCCTTCTGAGTATGGTAGCTTTTGACTCTTTCAGTTTAAAAGAGAATATTCTGGGGCAAAATTGTGAGTGGTCCTCAATGCAGCCAACTGGTAGGTGCATGGGGAGAGACCCTTTGTCCCGCCCCCCCCCCAAATTTGTCCTCATGCCTCTTAAAAACAGGTGGGTACAATCTCACTGAACTAAATTGTACAGAGACCATTTAAGAAGGTTTTGGTTGATCTCTGACATGTTTTGCTGTGTGTAAAATCTATGTCTGCCAGGGAAGCTTGTTAGATTCCCAAATGTGAGAAGAATCTAGAAGGTTTAAAAGTTTGCCTCTTCTTTTAAGTAAGCCTTTCTGAACATGGCCACATAGCTCGAAAAATCCACAAAAAGCTCCCTGAAACCCTTTTAAGTTCTTCCTTGAATTTTAACTCTAGAGGACTTTGTCTATAGCTTTTTATTTTACATATTTCTTTATTGTACTAATATCTATTTTGGAAAGCCAAAATCAGTGTAGAGCAGAGGTGAACAGCTTCTGGCCCTCTAGATGCTAACTGCCTGGCATGGGCCCTTAATTACTGATGAAAGCTCACTCATGTTTCCATCATTTACTGGTCAACATAACATGCATTTTCATGGGCAAGAAAATGTCCTTGATCTGTTCTCTATCATTTTCTTTGATTCACTTTCTGATAAAAGATATCATGATGAGACCATGTTATCATTTTGAGAGGTGCATTTTGTTTGATCAGTGGGAATGCATCTACAATTCACTGAAGGATATTTAGAAAGCACCATTCCAAATATGCAACACACAAGAAATGACCAACATCATTTCATAATGAACACCCGTAAACTGTAGACTTACTATGCTTACTTGACATACTGATTCAGTAACGCCCTTCAACTGATGCAACATCTATTGACTGCCCACTGTCACATTTTAACTGTGTCATCACCTTGCTATACTCATGATATGTTATTGGTAATAGTTTTCTACTTGCTTTTCTCCTGAATTTTTACACTTCTTTCATCAGTATAATTGATATGTCAAAAGACTAACAGTGCTTGGGGCCCATATGCTTGGAACCAAACTATTTAAATTGTTTAACCTATTTTAACTTGTTGAATTGTTTGATAGTTTGGTAGCTTTTTTAAATCATTTTTTTATTAGTGGCACTGTTTTACATTTGTCAGATTCGTTTTATAGTATGCCTCCTTGAGATCTCTGGATGTCTATAAATACAGTATATATGAGATTTCATCATGACTCTATAACCCTACAGCCTCTGTAAGTGTTAACCTGTTCATCCATCCTCAATAGCACATTTTTTCCACAAATGTCTTGATCAACTGGCACACTGGTGTTTGGATAAAATGGTAGGCAGATTGTTTTGCAAACAAATTTGCCTCTTTGCAAATGGTAAGCTATCAATTTAGTTCTATGTTGCAATGTCCACTTCATTCCTAGACTCACTAGCTGCTTCATTTCATCCCAACAACCCTCAGCCCCAGGAAAAAAAGGCTACAGGTATTTCTCCTTGAAAATTCTTACCTTGTTTGGCTTGTAAGTCTAAATCTAATTCCAGATTCCTTGTTTAAACCAATTGCCTCAATATTGATGACATCATCTACTTCTGGTTCAGTAGCAATGAACAGTATTGGAAATTTCCAGATGCCTCCTGCACTGCGCTGTACCACTAATGTTGCTGGATTCCTTCAAAATTAAGTTTAAGATATTCATTATAACAGAAGGCATAATGAAACATGTCAAATAAATCAATGTCCAAGGTATGAGGCAAGCCCTTATTTCTGCAGATATGTAATGTGGTTACATGGCTGACTTTAAATTAGATTGTAGATATTATTTTTAGTCAGAATAGATATTCATTCATACTTTGAAGAAGCTGTCAGCTAAATATCACATTATTTTTCCTGTGTTTCTGTGAGGAATTGAAGAACCAAACTAATTGGTACAGTATAACTCCTTTGCACTTGTATAGGGGCTACAGTCTTGATTTCTGTATCCTAATTTATCAGGCAGCTGGATGGAGAATTTTTTCAATATGACAACAGTATGGCAGCCTTGAAATTGAGATTTACGTTCTCGTTTCCAAAGAAATATAGAATTCTGTCATTAAAGTCACAGGCAACTCCAACAGGCTTCACTAGAAATGGAATTGTGTTCCTTAGGAAGCTCCAGCTACAAACAGTTATTATTTAGTTAGAACCGTCTAACTAAAAGATTGTATGTACAGTGCTGTGTAAATTTACAGCACTTTATAAATAAAGGTTAATAATAATAATAATAATAATAATAATAATAATAATAATTTCTTTGAACTGCTGCTATCTATTCAAAATGTTTTTCAGATAAAGTTCATCTCAACCACACTGAAAAATATTGTGGAACTGAGAGTGAGTGACAAGGAGTTGACAAAGACCATCCAATAATTTCCAAACAGAGGAAAGATCTGTATCTGTCTTATCTAGGTTCAAATCCAAGCTTGGTAGACAAAGGGAATGCTGTAGATATAACATATCTCGATTTCAGTAAGGCCTTTGACAAAGTCCTCCATGATATTGCTGCAGACAAGCTGGCAAAATGTGGACTAGACAATGTGACTGTTAGGTGGATTTATAATTGGTTGACTGGCCGAACCCAAAGGTGCTCAGCAATGGTTCCTCTTCATCTTAGAGAGAAGTGACTAGTGGGGTCCCACAGGGCTCTGTCCTGGGCCCAGTGCTATTCAACATCTTTATCAATGACTTGGATGGTGAAGGAATAATGGGCATGCTTATCAAATTTGCAGATGACATCAAATTAGGAGGAGTAGCTAATAACCCAGAGGACAGGATCAAAATTCAAAATGACTTTAACAGATTAGAAACCTGGGCCAAAACTAATGAAATGAACTACAACAGGGAGAAGTATAAGATACTGCCCTTAGGCAGAAAAAATGAAATGCATAGATATAGGATGGGGAACACCTGGCCTAAGGAGACTACATGTGAAAGGGATGTGGGAGATCTATTAGACCACATGTTGAACATGAGTCAACAGTGTGATGGGGCAGCTAAAAAGGCCAATGCAATTCTAGGCTGCATCAATAGAAGTATATTGTCTAAATCAAGGGAAGTAATAGTGCCACTGTATTCTGCTTTGATCAGGCCTCACCTGGAGTACTGTGTCCAATTCTGGGCACTGTCATCAAGTTTGGATTTTAATAAAATTGTGGAATAAGTGGACTTCACTATAACCCCAAAGTGACCTCCTAGAAGAGCCACCATTAACCCAAAAGCAAGGAGGACACATAGTAAGCCTGCATGGGAAAAGGCAGGATCTCTAGAAAATAGACTTGGAAAATCCCCACAGGAAGTTTGTCTTACTTCCAAAGGTAAGACAATAACCTTGGTCTCACACCTAATGGACTGGTGATCAGCTTAACGACCCAGCCACTGATCTGTTTGCCCACCTGATTGTGTCCAGACCTAATCACATTGTTGCAACTTCAATAGCCCAGGTAAACAAGCCTTTGTCTTGCACTTTTTTTCATCGCTACAGGTTAGATTCAGCCTATAAAAGCCTAGGGGTTTGAGACCCTCAGTGTGCTATCACCAGATTACAGAGTGGTCCACACCAGTCTGAACTCTGATCTTAGCTCCCTCAGTCATCTTTCCCCAAGTTCCGGCGGCTGTGAATCTCCATTCATCCAAACCTGCATCGGACTTCCTGGAGAAGACTTTTATGGTAACATATCTCTCATAGTGGTGCCTCTCCCGAATTAACCCCTTTGCTTTCCACCAGTATTGAATGTGTGTGTGTGTGTGTGTGTGTGTGTGTGTGTGTGTGTAACCCTTGCTGTATGTGTGTTTCTACTTTAATAAGTTTTAGATATTTAATTGGACATAGTTAGTATCCGCATCATCTCTCTAAGGATTTCCTGATGACCTTTGGTATACAATGCCCACTGAAAATAGCTAACTTTTCCGATAAGGAACATTTCCCCCATTTGTTAGTAATGCAGCCTGAAGGTATTTTAAAAGACACAAAACTTCTGTGCAAGCAGGTCGCTATAAGCACAAATAGGCAGGGTAGTTCTAAATCTCCACAGTTGTCTTTGTGTGACATGAATATGGGGGCCTTTGTGGATAGTGTGTTCCATGTGCAAATTTAGATTCCTGTATATAAAAGGAATTCATAAGTTGAGAAAAGATTTCCAGAAATTCTGAGAGCTGACGTTGTTTTCCAGGACCCAAGCATGGGAACCCTTTACCAGAACCCATGGGTCCAGAAGTAGAGGCATGAAACCAAGATTGCAAGCCCATTAATATGGGGGGGGGGGCGAAATCCTAAGAGGAAATTGTTCTTTGTTATTCTATAAAGTCTGTACAAACTAGCATTCATACACCCATATGTATGGCTTGTCTGTACCTAGCATAAAGTCATAGGATTTGCTGGAGGACAATGAAAAACAGTGGTTAGAAAAGAAAAAGCAACATTCTGGAAGATAAGGACTCTAAATCATAGGGAGAATCTTTGCATATCCATCAGGTTTGCAGCAGGGGCAAGACCAAAAGACATGGTGCCACACTCCATGGCATTAAAGTCTATTAAACTAGCTTTTAAAAAAAAATGGTAAGGCAGTATTGATGATGGATTTACAAACTCCAGAATATAAATGAGTTAGGTCTTCCCACTCTACCAAATAATGAGAATTGACACTAACCCCAGAGTCAGGGAACAGCATCTAAAGGGCTTTTGTCATTCATATATAACTAATAAACATAAATGCCATACTATATATATGAATCACACATCTAGAGATATAAGATGATTAATTCTAATAAGCTAAAAGATATGCAACAGTATTCTGATTTTTTCAAAGAAGATGATGTATTAGATGAGGGAAAGGAGGACCCATGTTATAAATTCATACCAGTTGCAAAGTATGAGCAGGTACTTCCTAATACTGATTACCTTATTGGTTTGCATGGTGCAAATACTACATTGAAGATCAAGGTCACAATTCCAGTTTTGAAATCCCGTTCTTTCTTCATTAAGTTTATAGCAACTGCAGATTTGAGCTGAGATTTCACTGTTTCAGATTCAAACTCAATGTCATACAAAAATTCATCTGTTGTAGAGAATCCTAAAAAAGACAAAGTCATTGTATACATGTATGTGACTTGACCTTTTAAAGCTGCTTTTGCTACCAATGACAAATGGTCAATGAAGAATAGGCAGTCCTCCAAATAGTGGCTGAGCACAAACAAACTTTGCAAGTGTAATCCTATGTACAGTTACTTATAAGTAAATCCCATTGTATCCAATGAAGCTCACTCCCTAGTAATCTTGCTTAGAATCACTACTTTAACTTCATACTTTTTAAAAATGAAAACTGATATTTAATCATTTCCCCACAGATATGAATTACAAATACACTGTAGATCACAATCTAAATATATCTAAGGTCAGTTTTGACATCCTATAGTAGATATATAATTGCAATGTTGTTGTTATTCAATTGTTTAATCAGTTCATAACATTCTGCTGTTTTATGGGATTATGAAGTATCTCCAAGAGTAGAGGAGGCAACATATAAATATTTTAAATACATAAAACTCTTTTTTCTCATTTATGTTTTTGTTTTCCCACCATAATTTGCCATGTAACAGAATAATGTGTGCATGTGTAACTTTTGCATATATTATTGGTCCCTGAGTACAGGATAAAAAATGATTACACAAGATGACAGAAGATCAGCTATGAATCAAGTACTAATGCTATAATGTAAACAATATACATCCTCATTAAGGGTCGGGCTTCCATACACAGCAGAGCAGCTCCTTGTCTGTGATGTAGTGAAAGCTAGCTTGTAGTACTGTGAAGATTTCAAAGTCTTAGTCATAGTCAATTACATACTGTAAAACCTAGATCATTAGATTACAAATAGCAACTAATTTAAAAACATACCCATGTATACTCAAGGGTACCCTGGGTAACTGATAAAGGTATTGGTGCATGCAAGTACAATAGATGTTCCCTTATTTTATGTTTTTTTCCTCTCTAATGTAAAGCTACCTTATTTTTTGTCCAATTTTAATAACTGTCCTTGATCATTTCTAAAACATCTTAGTACACTATTCAGATCAAGTAATTTGCAATAAATGCAATGTATGGATGGTTGACTAGTGTTCTAAGGCTAATATGGCACCAAGAAATGATAAGCTATGGTAAACTGACAGGTTATGAAAAGAGACTAATTCTATGGTTGAGATCTTGGGTCAAAGATTTAGGACCTACAGCTTTAGATCATATGGAATCATAGTCTTATTTTCTCAGTGATATGCATACTATATCATTAAGGTATGAATACCATTTTCTGTGTTTGTCAAAGTGATCTGTTGCTAATTGTGTGTTAAAATAGTGCACTCACAGTAGGACACATTTGAAAGCTCATAATTATTCCTCAGCACAAAATGTCACCACACAGAGCGTCTAACATAAAAACCAGCTTAGTGGGAAGAGGAAGGATGACATCACTTGAAACCTACCACAGAGACAAAATTGCTACTGCTGAGCAGATGTTTCCTTCTGCAATCAAATCATTGTATACAGCACAGAGAATGTACAAGTTCACACTGTTCAGATATACTGAATTGTGGCTGGCAATTGTGTTGTACATTCTGTCAATGCATTTCTATATTAGCTTTGCTTCCTCCATATGTAAATAGCACCTGTTTTCATTCACTAATAATGAATATCTGTTTATTTTTACTGAGGGCTTTCTGTTTTATTAACGGCACTATATATCTGATAAACATTCTCAATGAATTTTACAGCACCTGAAGATAAACATGTTTTTAAAATGTCAATCTAGAGTAGGTAAAACCAACTCTTTGGCAGTCCCATCCCTGTTCGTGAATCTTCACTGCAAATCTAATATAGAGCAGTTCAAAAAAAAGATGATCAGATTTTCAGTAAAAACTACAAGTGCTGAAAATGATCACCATATAATGGAAACCCCACTGTGAATATGTTAATATTTCGGTTTTAGTATCTAGACAGCTCCTTGTCACACATGCTGCCTAAATGGAGTGGCAACTGCTAGAAACAACAACAAACAAAGAAAAAAAGCTATATATCATCACTTCAAACATAATTTCTAAGGCTATGTGAGTAAAATTAAATGATGAATGTTCCAGTTGTTGCTAAAAGATCCCATTTAATGAAAATGGTAAAATCAGGGGGGGGGGGGGAACAGACAGGCAGGAAGGGGCGGCTTGAAGCCATCCTTTCCAAAGACAGATTGGCAACCACACGCCACAGCCCCAATGCACCTTGAACCTGGATGAAAAGCCAGCTTTACCAGTCCTGATGCTCCATGGCAGCTTCATGATGTTGCATTGCTGAAGCATCATGAAGCTGCCCATGTCTGGACAACTGAGTGGCTTCAAGCCAGCTCCCCGGCATCATTGGGACATGCAGCGTCTAAATGCTGTGTGCTGATGACACCTGGAAGAGGGCTTTTTGGGGCCATCTGTTCCGGTCCTGTGAAACCATTACAAGCACGACTAGTATTGCAAGACTGCATCATGCCATATGACTAGTATTGAAAGACTGCAGCAAGACTGCAGCATCCCTTGTTTCTACCCACCCAGAATTAACAATAGGTGTGATGCAGCATACTTATATAGCTAATGCATGCCATTCTTTTAAGGTTCTGATGTCAACTAATTTAGACAGGGTGGTCCATGGTCATGGACAGAAAAAACATAGCAATACTGTAATGGCTAAGCAGGGCAGCCTCAACTAATTTCTGATGTGGGGAATACCATCAACATATCAGGTGCAAACAAGTCTGCAAAATTCTGTTAGGAATTCTGTATATGGAAACCCTATTCAGATATCCACTTTTAGGGTTAACTGAAGATACAAAGAGGGAAACATGCTGCCCCTAACCCTTTCTATTGTCACTCCACTCAAGTGAAAGTCAACATGTCTGAAACAATGGGTCAAAGGACACAGACTTTGCTTGAGCTGGCAGGGCAGAGGTAGGGCCCGGCCCAGCTTCAGGCTCAAACTAGGACTCTAGCTCAGCCCTCTCATCCTCTGAGTTCTCATACACACTGGGCATGGCACTTCCACTCTTTGCCTGCCCATGTAAGCTCACACCTTTACTGGCGTCTTTCACTAGTAGGGAAACTCTTGTGAGGTTTGGGCACGGGCCATGGCTTCTGTGTCACCATTTTGGACACACTGGAGCAAAGAGTTGGCACACATAGTGGCAGGGGAGAAGTGGCAGCAAAAAGGAGCTTTCAAATTTGGGACCATGCTTAAGCTTTGTGAGCTTTGCTGGGACTTGGCTGACAGGTTGGGCTTGGGCTGCTGCTCCTGCTCTCTTTCATCAGATCATAGAATCATAGAATAATAGAGTTGGAAGAGACCACAAGGGCCATCCAGTCCAACCCTGCCATGCAGGAAATCCAAATCAAAACATCCCTGACAGATGGCCTCTGTTTAAAGACCTCCAAGGAGAGAGATTCCACTACACTCCGAGGAAGTATGTTCCACTGTCGGACAGCCCTTACTGTCAAGAAGTTCTTCCTAATGTTGAGATGGAGTGAGAGAAGAGGTAGCAGAAGAAACCATTTTCTTGTAGGAGAACACTTGAAGCTGTGTGGAGAAGACATGTTTTCTGCTCTGAGAGCATTTCTAAAGAACGAGGTATAAATAAAATAAAATCTAATAATAAATAAATAATGTATATGGGGAAGGAGTATCTGTGCTTGATTATTGGAAAGAGTCCTTTGTCTTGGAGTGGCTTCTGCATTTAAAGTCTCTCCTTTCCCAGTTCACACCAGCCTCCAGTCCAGAGCATGTGGCCTCTGTAAACCTCCTACATACAGACCAGCTGTACCTTTCTCTGCCCCGATGAGGAATTGAGAGTCCCGCCTCTCTGGGGAGAAGCTTCTCCCTTACATTTGGTCACCTTGGGAGCAGCAACTGAGCTTCTGGCTAAGCAGCAACCAAGAAGCCTCTTGTTCTCATTGGATGTTGCTGCAAGACTGGCATGGGTGAGAGGCTTCTCAGTCACTTCTTAGCCAGCTGCTCAGCTGCTGCTCCCAGGAAGACGGGGTGTAAAGGGAGCAGTGACTGAGCAGCCAGTCAAATAGTGGCCAAAAAGATTCTCTCCTGTGCCGGCCTTTACTGGAAGACTGAAACAAGCAAGAAGGTTCTCAGTCACTGCTCAGCGAGTTGCTCAGTTGCTGCTCCCAAGGTGACTGAGTGCAAAGGGAGCAGTGACTGAGATTGAATTTTGAGATTGAATTATTTTGAATTTGTAGTAGAGCAGTAGACCTAATATAAAAAAAATATGCCCAGGGGAGCGCTAGGATTGTTTCCCAAGAGGAAAGGGTGTGGTAGCCTGAAAAAGTTTGAGTACCACTGGTTTATAGCATTAGTGCTCATGGAGTTAATATTAATAAAGGAGTTCTTGATTTAAGAACAAGTGTAAAACTGGTAAAGGACTTCGGAGTTTTGTAAAAGAATAAAAAGCTTATAACTGTAAAATATGCTCTTATTAGAAAACATCAAATTGTCTAAAAGAAATGTCTTTGTATAAAAGGATGAAAGGTGTCCTTCAGTGCATGTAGCCATCCATGAGGTACAAAGTCATTTTTCTACATAATGAGCTAGATATTCGTCACAGGTTTCCTGTTTAGGGCTTCTTCTTAGCTGTCTTTAAATGAGATGATGGGCATAATTTATGGGTATATCTGTGTCATTTCAGTAAGACAAGTTTCATAAGGGCAACTAAGAATTTGTTGTTAAGTTTCTATTCCTTTTGGGAGCAATCATGAAAGAACAACTGAATTAAAACTGACAGGCTGAATCTACTTAAGGGCTGTATCCCAGCTCCATTGCATAATATCCTTGTCCCAGTTTGACACCTTTACTGCCACACATCCTTTTTAAAATAAAAAATGAAACAACCATACTGGACCCCCATTACATAGCCACATTGGTGCCAGGGGGCTGTTTCTACGGTGTGCACATGTTTGCCTTATCAATTTATGTCTGGTTACTCAGCTGCAGCAGCTATGGGGTTGTTGCCCTTCCTCCTAATACTCAAGCAATCATGGGCGGACATCCAATGGAATGGCATCTGGGCTGGAAGAGGGAGTTTGTTGGGGGTTGCTGGTGGTGTGTTTCTGTGATGGTGCACATGCATGGTGGGCAAGTGGCAAAAAAAAAAAAAATCTCACAGCACAGCTTGATGCTGCACAGTGCAGACTGCCTGTGGGTATTTGGGCTGCCTTTGGTTTGGGTGATGCAGACAGCGGGGATTTGACTCACTTTCAGATAATGTAGGATGTAGTTGCTTTTTCCTGCCTGTCTGTTCTGACCCGTAGTGCCGGAATCACACATTGGTGAGCTGCATTTGAATACATACATGACTTCTGGAGGCAGTGGGTTGCACCAGAACCTATATAGGCATGTTTGTGTTGAAATTTTGAAGCATTTAAATTAGTTGTTTCCTGTATTCCAACATTCAGTGTTTAGCTCTGTCTCCACCAGTGTTCAGAAGTTAGAGCAAGTGCAGTATTGTCTGGAAAGGGGAAGGGATTTAAATCACTTTTGAAAGATCTTCAGCCATGTGTTCCACCAAATAATTTATCTGAATGATACATTCATTATACACTTGACTAAAAGCCCTATTTTTAAATTTTTAAATGTTGTATTTTTACAGCCTAAAACACGTAGGTTTACCTGAATGGTGTGTTTAAACTAGAGGGATTCATATAATCTACAATAAAATAATGTTCATATTAAAAATTGACATTTTAAATTAATTATGCAGGAAAATGTTTTAAAGGATAATTTATTCATTGTCTAAAATGAAATGGTCAGATCTGAAGTTATAGATCTTTTTACACAGCTGACAGATTTCAGAATAATTTAGAGTCAGTTTGAAAAAGACAAACCCTTTGTCATTAGTTGAAGTAGCCTTCTAAAAACCACCATATGGGTTATATATTCTGGCTGTTTTTCCTGTCACCAGTAACGTTAATGAGGACTATGAATTATAATAAAAGGCATCTCTATAGGGTGTACAACAAACAACAGTGAACAAGAACAAATAATCTCATACGTGCATTTATTCACTTTGAATGCTGTAAGAAAAAAATGGCTTGTCTCTGAACGAGAAAGTCTTAGCCTTCATGCCCTTGTGCACACTTAGAAGCTTCTGTTTAGAACTACTGCCCTTGACTCCTTTTTGGACTGAAATTGAACCCCTTGAATTAACCCTAAAGTAATTTCAGGTTGTGTGTGTATATGCCTTCAAGTTGCCTGTCAGCTTATGGCTACCCTATGACTTTCATCAGGTTTTCTTAGGCAAGGAATACTCAAGAGGTGGTTTTGCTAGTTCCTTTCTCTGAAATATAGCTAAAGCACCAGGTATTCATTGGTAGTCTCCTATCCAAGTACTAAACAGGCACCAGGTGTTGTTAGGAAGTTTAGGCCCTATCTTCAGGTTAGACCCTGGTATTGGTTGTTATATCCCTACAAGTCAACTCTCACTTAATTGTCAGAGGATGTTGGCCATTGTTTTCCTTTGAGGATGAGAGGGTGTGCTTTGCCCAAGACAGTGAGTTTCCATGGATGAGTAGGGATTTGAATCCTGGTCTCCTGGAGTCTTAGTCCAACACTCCAACCACTATACCATGCTTAGCAGTTTCCCACTCAAAGATTTCAGGAAAGTTCCTGACAACTATATAGTGGTTTTGGCAACAACTAATTTGTTCAATTCAAATTGAGAAGTGAAGACTTGTGCACTTAACAGTTTTCATTAGTAACTTCCTAGATAATGTATATTAAAATGATATATTAATTTGGTCAGCAAACTAATAATAATAATAATAATTCTAAAAATCTGCAAATTTATTCATGTTTTTGTGTGCATGTATTTGGCTGATTTATTAACTTCTGTTCTCCCACCTCCTTTAAGGAATATTTGTTACATCATTATCTTTTCCAGAGTTGTAGGTGTTCGCTCCCAAATCTGCATATATGTGAATTTACAGTGAACTATTTTAACACTATTTTTAATCCAACTGTGAGTTTTCCTTCTGAAGGGGGGGAGAGCTCCTTCTCTTTTCAGTGGGTGGAGACCCTTGAATATATCTCAACTGTAGTATGTGCAAAATCAGGTATACAGGGCTTATCTTTTCGAAAGATGGTCTTTAGCCTGACAACATGTATGTCAAATGCTGTCATGTGTAGACAGACACATTGTGCCAAGATCTCTGGAGATGGATGGTACAGTATTTTTCTAAATGCATCTTAATCGCATCCTTTCTCAAAAGTATTCTCAGCTTTTAACTAATCCCTCATATCTATACATAATATTTCCTCTTTAGACAGCCCTTATGTAGATTCAGCCTGCCAGTTTTAATTCAGTTGTTCTTCCATGATTCCTCTCAAAAGGAACAGGAAATAATTCATTCCTATTCTTATTTTCTTTAAATAAAGTTATTGGAATAACTGCTTTCCCAAATTTATATTCTACTGTTTGTTTTTCAAAAATAGCTTAACTATGAATATATTGTAGTATAGCAATTTCATCCTATGCCTGTGGTGTTTCTATAAAACTCATAGCCAGCTGCTTATCTTAAAATTTAATTATTAGGCCCATCTGCAAAGCTTCAAACCAACTTGCTGTCATGGGTATCAGTACTGTAGATATGCGACTGCTTGCATTTACAGGAATATAATTTTTATGTATATTTCATAAATTGTTCTGAGCTTACTTTACATTTTTGTCATCTTTATGCATGCAGAGATCTCAGATGAGAAGAAAAATTTAGAAGTGAATAGTAAACAAAAAGGACTTCATCTTAACCTAGGGAAAATCATTTTCAAAAAATATGATTGTGCAGGTTTGTTTCCAGTTTGTCTTTCTATTTGGGAAAGATCACATTAAAAAGGGATAAAGAATTATTGTGAATGAAAGTGAAGAAAAGCAGAAAATATGCACTGAAGGACTGAACTAAAGTGAAAAGACTGAACTGATGGAAGAAGAAAAGTTTAGAACATTGATTCCACCACACCTGGAGGGGCAGTGAAATGGGGAGGGGATGAAGAAAAAGGGGACAGCAGATGGGACTCAATCAAAATACTGGTGTTCAAGAAAGATAAGTGGAACCAGCAATCCTTAGTATAGTGGTGGATATGAAAGTTGCATTAAACTTCTTCTCAAGGCCCTTAGAACCACTGCACAACTTCACTGATTGCTTCATGTGGTGGTGTCTCCTGTTCTTGGCCTGCCTGTGCAAGCTACTCACTTAGCCACACTTTCCACTAGTAGGATTGGGAGGGCAGCATCAAAAAGGAGCTTTCACATTTTGGACCCTGCTTAAGCTTCATGAGCTTTGCTGGGAGTTGTCTGGCAGGTTGGAGCTGCCCTACTGCTCCTTCTTCTTTTCATTTGGATCAACGGACAGAAGATGTAGCAAAACAATGTTTATGGGGCAGGGAGAACACTCGAAACTGTGTGGAGAAGATGTTTCTCTGGGGCAGGAGGGGGAAGATTATCAAAGGTTGATTCTTGGAAAGAGTCCTTCGCCAAACCGCGCGACTCCCTCGCGGAGCAAAAAAAAGCTCCAAAATGCCAATGGCGTACTCGTGATGTCATAAGTGCCGCGCGACATGCGGACGCACAGTGTCCACTACGTCAATATGGCCGCGGCTGTGTGGAACAGCCGCCGCCATATTGTACGTATTCACTACGTACTAGGGTCAGGGGAGTGCGGAAGCACCGCCCCTTCCTAATTCTAATACGTAGTCAATACGTATTTTATGGCGGTCTGTAATCCGCCAGTATCACATAAACTCATACAATGATATTTCTAATTCAAGAAAGAAGGATTATGTGACTCAAGACAGGAACATATTTTACCTGACTAGACAGTATACTGTGCAAAACATATGTGTCACAAAGACAACTCAAGGTCTCAAAAAACTTGTAAGAACCTAGCTGATACACCATCCATATCCTGAAAGCATCAGTAATAGCCACATGGCTATATCTTCGAAACGAACCATACATTGTGATAGGTTAATGAACAGAACACAGAATCTTAGAGTTGGAAGAGACCACAAGGGCCATCCGGTCCACTGCCTGCCATCCAGGAACTCACAGTCAAAGCATCCCCAACAGGTGGCCACTCAGCCTCTGTTTAAAAATCTCCAAAGAAGGAGACTCCACAACTCTCTGAGGGAGTGTGCTCCACTGTCAAACAGCTCTCACTGTCAGGAAGTTCCTCCTAATGTTGAGGTGGAATCTCTTTTCCTGTAGTTTGTATCCATTGTTCTGGGTCCTGTTCTCTGGAGCTGCAGAAAACAAACTTGCACCATCCTCAATATGACATCCCTTCAAATATTTAAACAGAGCTATCATATCAACCCTTAACCTTCTCTTCTCCATGCTAAACATCCCCAGCTCCCTAAGTCTCTCCTCATAGGACACAGTTTCCACACCCTTCACCATTTTAGTCACTCTCCTTTGGACACGCTCCAGCTTGTGAACATCCTTTTTGAATTGTGGTGCCCAGAACTGGATACAGTTTTTCAGGTGAGCCCTGACCAAGGCAGAATACAGTGGCACTATTACTTCCCTTGATCTAGACAGTATACTTCTATTGATACAGCCTAAAATTGCATTGGCCTTTTTAGCTGCCGCATCACACTGTTAACTCATGTTCAACTTGTGATCTACTAGGACTCCTAGATCCTTTTCACATGTACTGCTGTTAAGCCAGGTGTCTCCCCTCCTATGTCTATGCATTTTATTTTTTCGCCCTAAGTGCAGTACCTCACATTTATCCTGTTGAAGTTCATTTTGTTAGTTTTGGCCCAGCTTTCTAATCTATTAAGGTTATTTTGATCCTCTCCTCTGGGCTGTTAGTTACTCCTCCTAATTTGGTGTCAACTGCAAATTTGATAAACATGCCCTCTATTTATTCATCCAAGTTGATGATAAAGATGTTGAATCACACTGGGCCCAGAACAAAACCCTGTAGAACCCCACTAGTGACTTCTCTCCAAGATAAAGACAAGTCATTGTTGAGCACCCTTTGGGTTGGTCAACCACTTACCAATCTACCTAGCAATTGCACTGTCTAGCCCACATTTTACTAGTTTTTTTGAAAGGATTTCATGGGGGACCTTGTCAAAGGACTTACTGAAATCAAGATATGCTGTATCTACAGCATTCTTTTCATCTATCAAGCTGGTAATTTTATCAAAAAAGGGATCAGATTAGTCTGACATGATTAATTTTTGAGAAACCTGTGTTGGCCTTTTGTGATTGTGGCATTCCCTTATAGATGTTCACAGACTCTCTGTTTAATGAGCTGCTCTACAATCTTTCCTTGTATTGATGTCAGATTAACTGGGCAATAATTGTTGGAATCCTCCCCCCCCCCTTTTTTTTTTTTTTTTTTTTTTTTTGGAGACAAAAATTGCCATCTTCTAGTCTGCTGGGACTTCTCCTGTTCTCCAGGAGTTCTCAAAGATTATTGCCAATGGTTCTGAGATTACATTTGCCAGTTCTTTGAATATCCTTCGATGTAGTTCTTCTGGTCCTGAAGACAGAGGCCCAGTACATACCACCAAGAAGCGGCATCCAGGCGGTGATTAGAGGGTTAGGGACCGCACACCAATCGCACGGTCCCTAACCCTACAACATCATGGCGGTGGTGTAATGGCGGTCTCCCGTCACCGTCATTGTGAAGTAAGAGATGCACAGCGTTTAGACTTCGCTGCACATTGCTTACATCACAAGTGTGCCAATGGTACACAGTGTCCCAAGAAGAACCCGGTTTTTCCAGGTTCTTTGTGGGGCAGAGGGATGCCATGCAGCTTGGCTGCTGGGGCGTCCTCCCGCAGGAAAACTGTCTGCCTCCAGCCCACCTTTTCAGGGAGATATGTACCAGGCCTTAAATTCATTTTTATTAGCCAAATATTCTCGTAATACCTCTTTATTTATTCTGTGCTGTGACTCCCCTATTGTACCCTAGGCTCCATTTTTCTCATGTTGAGCACCCTTTTCCTTTTCTCAGAAGACTGAGACAAAGATGTTGAGTAATTCTGTCTTTTCTCTGTCCCCAGTTAACATTTCGCCATCTTCTCCATGTAGAGTCCCTACCATTTCCTTCTTCCATTTGTTATGGACATACCCCAAAAAAGCCCTTTTTATTCTTAACCTCTCTAGCAAGCCTGAGCTCATTCTGCTCTTTAGCTTTTCTGACTTTGCCCCTACACATGTTCACTATTTGTTTGAATCCCTCTTTGGTGATTTCTCCCTTTTCCTATTTCTTATAATGCCCTGTTTAAAACGTAGCTCCATTGAAAGTTTTTTAGTCATCCAGATTTCTTGAGACACCTCCCATTTTTCCACCTTGTTGGAACAGTTTGAAATTGTGCTTTCAGTATCTCCCTTTGGAGAAACTCCCATCCATCCCTTCTCTTTTAGTATTCCTGACCACAGGATTACCCCCAGTATTTCCCTAAGTTTACTGAAATCAGCTCTCCTAAAGTCTAGAATGCATGTCTGACAATGCCTGGCTTCTCTTTTCCACTGTATAACAAACTCCAGGAGAACATGATCACTCCCACCTAAGGATCCCACCACTTGCACCCCATTTACCAAGTCATCCTTGTTGGATAGGTTCAGATCTAAAATAGCTGATCCTCTTGTTGCCTCTTCCACCTTTTGGACAATGAAATTGTCTCCCAGGCAAGTGAGGAATTTGCTAGACCTTAACGTTTTGGCTTGGTTTGATTTCCAGCAAATATCAGCATAGCTGAAGTCACCCATCACTACTACATCTCTCCTTTCTGAATGTGTGCTCATCTGTTCTAGAAAGGCATTCTCTAATTCCCCAGTCTGACATGGGGGTCTATAGTAGACTCCCATAATAACATCCCTGTTGTTTCCATCCCCTTTAATTTTTATCCAGATGCACTTCAGCTGACTTTGAGGATTGAAACCCTGGATCTCCTCACAGGTGTAAACATCCCTCCTTTCCTGTTTGGCCTATTTCTCTTATAAATATTATACACACTGTTATTCCCCCCCCCTTTTTTTTTTTAGGTTTAGAATATGGCTTCTCCTTTAGATTCTTTTTCAAAAGAAGATGTATGCAGAAAATATAAACTTCATTAAACAAACTTTTATAAAATAATACACACTTATAAAAAGAGAGAATATCATCCTTTCAGATTAGTCATCATTCATTGATAAAGATTACATGATAAAATTAGCTTACACATTGTAAATTTCTTAGGGGTTACTTAAGTGCACTGATATATAGAAATGTAGTTGCTATTGCTAAAGATCGTTTACAGAAACTACTACTGGGGCTCCATATTGCACTAACACTTGAGATGCATTTGAAGATTACAGAATACTATAAAACTGACTAATGAAAGAGTATCCCAAAATTTTACAGCCATTCGTATATTTCCAGTAACATGAAAAACCCAGTCTAGCATCTAGGGATGGAAAGAATAATAATACTTGAAGGGAAAAAATGAAAAGAGGACTTTTTGGGTGTCCAAAGTCTCAACAAAGATACTTCTCCTCGATCATCTTTCTTCTTCCCCAACTTCAAATAGACAAGGACTACTCTTGTCCCCCATCCCACCCTAGACTCATCTATTTCCTGTCCTTCTTTATCTGCAAGGTGGGGAGCAGCCCAGGGAGGAGGAGTTTTGCAGGCTGTTTTCCAATAGATAGCAAACAATGACAAAGTCTGCATCATTTTAATAAACCAGCTACAGTATCAGAACACAGGTGGTGCGCCTATAGTCTCCTGATCCCCACTTGGCTTCTACTCTTACCCTTCCAATGCCATACAAGCTGAACATGAATCCAATGGCACTTTTGTACATGTATTCCCTAGCAACAGGCATACTGACTCTGATACTGAAGGAAATATGTGGTCACAGTGACTAGTAGTCACTAATAGCCTCATCCTCCCCTTTGTCCACTCCCCCCTCCTTTAAAGCCATTCAAGTTGGTGCCCTTCACTACATTATGTAGTTGCAAAATCCACTTTAAGTATGTGTGAAGAAATACTTCCTTTTATCTATCCTGAATTTCCCACCACTCAGCTTCTCTGAAAACAGTATTTTCTCAATTTATGTGTTATTTTGTACACGCCTATCATTTCCCCCTTATTCTTCTTCTATGTCTTGCAACATTTCCCCATGGGGGAGCTGCTCCAAGTCCTTGATCATTTTGATTGTCCTATTCCATACCTTTTCCAAGTCTGCAAAATCATTTTTCAAATGCTCAGGCAGAACTGTACATAGTGTTCCATGTGGTTGCAACACATACTTGTACAACAGTAGCATGATATTAGCATTTTGTCTTTGTTTCCCTTTCTAGTTATGTCAGAAAGAATTTATTTACCATTTTCACAGTGTGCACACTGATTTACCTTTTTCACAGCATGCACACACTGGTCAACATTTTTAATGAGCTATCCATCAGTACATCAAGCCATGACGAACACAGTTCACATACGTGTATATGTGAACCTGGGACTTCTTGCAACAAAATGCATAATTTTATACTTGCTTACAACAAATGACATTTGTCATTTTAAGATTCAGTTTGGAGAGATCTTTGTGAACTTATTCACAATCTGTCTTTGATCTTCCTACCCTAAATCTTTTTGTGTCATCAGCAAACATGGCCACCTCATTACTCACTCCTAACTTCAGATCATGAAGTTTAAAAACCCTAATCACAATGAATAAACTCATAACAGATTCCTGGGGAACCCAGTGTTTGCAAGCCTCCACCACAAGAACTGGCCATGAATTACTATTTTTTTTCTTTCCTGTGCTATAACCAATAACCATTCCCTAAGGTTTTCTTTTACCTGACTTCTGGATAGGGTGCTTGATGAGGGACTTTGTAAAAAAAAATCTTTCAGAAGCTCAAGTAAACAGCTTCTGCTACATCCTCCCATGTATTGATATTCTCAATTAATGATAAAAGGATAATGAAATATAAACCACCTTAGCAGAAGGCATGTTGATACTTTTTTAGCAGGACCCTTCCTATGTACATTATCTTTAATAACATTTTCCACCAAGTTACCCAGAACAGATGTTGGGCTAATTTCCTGGTGTATATTTAGACTTGTGACAACTGTACACCTGCTGACTTATTTTCAGGATAAAGAATATCTATACTTTTATCCCCTTACCTTCAGTCACTTGAACTCCATCATAAATGGTATTGCTCTTAGAAGGAGCTACAGTTAAAGAGTCTTGGGTGATGTTTGAACCAGATGCGCCAGGAACCACACCAGTCAATAGCACTTCCACCCTTTCTTCTAATCTACTGCGGGCTTGGCAGCATACAACCACTAGAAAAAAATATTGTGCAATATTATTTCTTAATTTACATGACTCAGATTAAGACACGTCACAAAGATAAGCACAGATCCATGTTAAAAGGTTGTATATAGTCTGATAAGATCTCACAATCCTATTTTCATATTTTTCCATCAGAATTTGAATGTGTTGCTGCTTCAACAGGTGTTGATGTTAGCTGCTACAATTCTATAGCATGAATTCACATAGATGGGATCTCCTTTAGAGGTCTTGCTGTAACTTCAGGAAGCCCAGTTTAGCACTGGCAATCCCTACTGGAGTGCCCATTGACAGTTCCTCCTTCTGAAACAAAGGGATGAAGCAGACAGCAGGAAGTAGTGGCCAGAAGATGCTCCCAACCCAATAACACTGCGGCCCCAAGGACACCTTCTTTCACAGTCCCAAAAGATCCACTCCTTCCACGACTGGTTTTGGGTCCCAGGACAACTTCAAGGTACTCCAGGAGTGTGTGCCATGTAAACACCACAACCCTGGACCAGCCACAAGCCACCCCCATCTGCCTGTCTCTTTCAGGTTATAGTCTACAGCACCTGGTATTCATTGGTGGTCTTTTATCCAGTACTAACTAGGGCTGACTCTTCTTAGTTTCCAAGATCAGACAGAATATTCTCTGAAAATGCCAGCCACAGATGCTGGCAAAACATCAGGAAGAAACTCTTCTAGAACATGGTCACATAGCCTCAAAACCGACAAAAAACTATGGATGCAGGCCATGAAACCCTTCGATTCCACAGAATGTGGTGACTTTACGATATTTAAGCCATCTTGCATCTTTAACTTAGGTAGCTTCACCTCATGTCCACGTTGACAGTAAGGGCTGTTGGAATTATGTGGGCCAATTTATTTAAATTGGTTGAAATGCACACAACTTTACCACTGTATTAAGGCTCACAGAGAAGTTACTGATCAAAGAAGGCTCACAAAGAAGTTACTGAGGCCAGGCATAGTAGGGCTACTTTCCTCCCAAAAAATTATGATACACAGATAAAAACTTTATCAGACAATCAATAAAAAGAACATTCCAGTCTGTACAAGGAAAAATAAAAACTTTCCAGATGACACACATTATGTTTCCCCCATTGCTCTATTAAAGTTATTTACAAAAGTTACTTGTTAATACACCAGATATTTCCATAGGTTTATATGAGAAGCTGGCATACTAAATTCATATGTATTGCTACCAAGCTAAGAGACAAATAGATGCCAATGTTTATGTATGGTAGGATGGTGAAGTACCAGGTGTTTGTTGTAGGACACATTTATAGTCACTTTCAAAACATCCATGTGTTTGTACCCAGGGACAAAAATAGGTTTTGCACTGATGTCATTCTATAAATTATCCAAGTATTTAAAGTATACAAATATATAATACTTGATATATAGTACTTGATGTGGGCGCTGTGTTATGCAAAACAGAAAAAGAGAAAATGATGGCAATATTTAGTAATCCATCTTTAATTAATGTAAGTGCAAACTAATAAAATGAAACCTGTAATTAACATCACATTGACATTTTTCTTCAAACCAAAAGTCCTTAATAAATCTGAGCAATGACAATTCAAATATTTCCTATTCCATTAAGTTCAATAATTTCATTCTTCAATAAGCCATTCAATTACATCAAGACCACCAAGAAAGACTATCATTTTCATTCCTTGATGAAAACATTTCTATATAATTGACTAGCACATTTTGAAGTGCCCTTATTAGCCCACATGGTGTGTTTTTATGAGGCTATTAAGTTATAAACTCATTCTCAATGTTCTTAATAGTTACCCAAAGAAAGAACAAATTAATTTTGTGATTGTGCTCTAATATAAATGCTTATATTAGAAAAAGAAATACCACCCAAAATTTGAAATATATTGAGAGCAAGAAGCGTGGACCAACCACAAGACTGGGTTGGGATTTGATTTAGAGGTGTGGAGAACAGTCTACTTCAACATGAACTGATGAGCCAATCTGCTTCAACTCATGTTTAAATCTGAATCTTTATTCAGAAACCCAGATCGTCATACCTACCATTCAGTCTCTCCAAGGAATCAATTGCTTTTGTGTGCCTTCAAATCATTTCCAACATTTCCCGAAAAACTGTTATTGAACTTGGAATAAACTGAGGCAAATAGTTCAGTTTATCAATTACAAATGTAACAAGATTTGTGTCCTCATTGTTCAGTGTGTTGTAGTGGTTTGAGTATTGGACTTGGACCCTGGGAGACCAGGGTTCAAATCCCCACTCAACCATGGAAACCCAATGGGTGGCCTTGGGCAAGTCACACTCTCAGCCTCAGAGGAAGGTAATACAGTATTACAAACCTCTTCTGAACAAAACTTGACAAGAAAACCTCATAATAGATTCATCTTAATGTCATCGTAAGTCATAAACAAGTTAAAGGCACACAATAAGAAAAAGAAGGAAGGATGTGGTAACAGTGATATTTAGAGGACAGAGATAAATTTAGTAAAAGGTGATTTATTTGATCATATTAAGGTCTCTAGGAAATGTCATTCTATCTGAGTATTTATTTATCTATTTGCATTATCATCTCTCTGCTCATATTACCTGGTGCAGATTTATAGGGTGGTGCTTCAGGGATTCCATGAATTGGGTAGATCCAGTTGAATCCCAAGATTTTTTCATCCTTAGTTATTACAGTGTTGCTGAGAAATGTAAGTAAAAGCTACATTAATATGGTCATTCTGGAAAATTCATGGAATTAATATTGATCTAAAACAATGTAGTTTCCCAACATTACTTTGGAAGTTCTTGCATGCCCACATTAAAATTTACTTAGTTTAAAAAAATCCACTGCTTCAGAGAATCCTGAATAGTCTTCTTAACATTTATCATTTTAAAAAATGGGGAAAAAACATTAAAGTAGCAGTGTTTGAAATTAATACCACAGGAATATTTTTTTTTTAATGGAGCTGGACACAAATACATACTATTATGTTCCCAGCACTGTACTGGTCTTCTTTCCTTTTATGTAGTTTTCAGCACCCTCACCAATGATTTTACATTACCACAACTCTGTAGTGTAATAACCTCAGGCTTGTATGAAAAAATAGATTTTTCTAATTTACAAATTATGAACAATCCAAATATATTTTGTACTGAGTAAAATCTAACAAAGGAAACATTTGTAGCAATATCTGAACAGTCTATGTGGGTTGGGTAACGTTGGCAAAGCCAGGGGCCTCTTTCTGAGTTGCTCCATATATTTCCTTTGGTTTCTATTTTTAATCTCTAAAAAAGTTCCATTTTTTAAAACTTAATTTTAATCAGAGATAATTTAATCAATCAATCAATCATCATCATCAATAAATCAGTAGAATTACCTCATATCAGAGTCTTCTCTCTTTATTATTGTCAAAGTTAGGTTGCCTTCTTAAAAATCTGTTACTGTGTATACTCATATATACACACACACACATATATATATACACACATGCACGCGCACACATAAACACACTCATAAGTCTAGAAATTTTTGTTAAAAAAACAACCCAAAAAACCTGGGTCAACTTATCCATGAGTCAATCTAAGTACTGTATCAAAATAGGAATCATTGGCCCATTACAGACCGCCGAGAAGCGGCGGTCTGCCGCCGCTGCCGGTTGCAGCGCCCGGGAACCACAGCAGCCAAACTGCGCGGTTCCCGGACGCTGCACAGAAGGAGCGCGAAAATCGCGCTCCTTTCTGGGCCCTGGGAAGAGACGCCACGAGGCGCTAGTCACGCACTCGCGCCATCACTTCCACCATGCGACGTGCGGACGCAGAGCATCCGTTACGTCAAGATGGCGGCGGCTGTGTGGAACGGTCGCCGCCATTTGTTACGGACTCAGTCCGTGCTAGGGTTAGGGGTGTCTGGAAGAGACGCCCCTTTCTAACCCTAGCACGGACTGATTCTGTCCTAGGGTGCCCGTTTATAATGGGCCATTCTCTTCTCTGAGCAAAACAGTGAAAGGTGACAGCTTAGTCCATCCTGGAAGAAGCTAAAAGAAGCACCAGTCCTGTCTATTCTGTTAGCTGCAGCACTGCTTCTGATCTTTTTTGAATGACTGGACAAGAAAACAGCAGTATTCTTTGGCATCATTTTATTTGCCTCACCCTTTACATCCTTTGTTACATGTCCCTCAACATATTCATGGGTTATATCATTGGTCTCAAAAGTGGGGAGTTCAGGAGGACTTTGGGTAAAAACGGATTTCCCAACCTCTACTTATAGCAAAAGTTCTACAAAAATTATGAACTTAAATCATACAATAACTAACAATTATTAGAAAATCAGTAAATGTAATCAATCTTATATGCCCAGTGTTTAATATAATTACCTGGTCAATATTTTGCTTGATTCAATGGCATCATCATAAGACCAGGTTCCATGATCTGCTTTCACAACTTTAACAACAAGCACAGTTTCATACAATTTCATGGAATAAGGTGCAAATAGCACTGGGATATCAAGCTTGCTTTTTGGAGGCAAAAAGATACCTTTAAAAAAAAGGGAAGTCAATTAAATATTGTATATTAAAGCAAATTATTTGTCACTATCCTTCCAGAATGATGTTGGTCATATATATTTAATATCAGCTTCTCTGAATCACAACACTTTGGCATGTAATATATATTTTTAAAAAACTGATTATAGGAGTGCCTTAGTCTGCCAAGTACCAAAATCAATATGCCACAAAATTCAGTTAAAGATTGTTTGTCATTTCTTAAATGGAGGAGGTTCCTGGGGTTTTGGCTGGGCTGGAGGCCTTAAAACCTCTGCTTTTGCCTTCCCACACCCACCCATTCCATCGGTCTGTCTGCAAGTTGCAGAGGAGGAGGCTCCTGGGGTGTTGGCTGGACTGGAGGCCTTAAAACCTCAATTTTTGCCTTCCCACACCCACCCATTCCATCGATCTACCTGCGAGCTCTGGAGGACGAGAAGGCACTGTACACCCGCCTCTGCCTTGCCCTCCACCCACCCGCCTGTATCTCTGTAGAGGTCTTTGGCCTTATATGAACCTTGAACTGCTATAATTGTCCCCTTTTTATTGTAATTATGACAATTATGTATTTTATTATGTCTGATAAGTTACCTAGATTATGGTTCTTTGATATATTGTATTTGGTATATATTTTTTCTTCTTCCTTTTCCTTCTTCCGGGTACTATGTTATGTTGATATTTAATATGTTAATATTGTTTTGATTTGAACCTGTGTTGAAGGACTGGGAAAGGGATTATTTATGAACTTCATTGATTTGTAATGCTTTTATATCTTCATTTGATTGATTTTGTATTTATATTGTTTATTGATTTTGTTTTGTTTAAGTATTGGTCAGGGGATTGGGAAGGGATTATTTGTATTTTACTGTATTTTCTGTATTGTATTTTCTTGCTGCTGTTAGCCGTCCGGATTCCCCGTGATTGGGCAGGATTCAAATAAATCTATATCATTATATATATTATATATAAACACAGCATAACAGCTTAAGCATTAGTTTCTGATAGTCAAAATAGTGACAACTAGGTAGACTTGAAGTTACAAGTGAATACTCTCTCCTCTCAATATTAACAGAAATGTCAACAAAGAATCATAGAAATAAAAGCAGCATTTGCTTTTTTGAGAATATTTCTGATCGACTATCATATTATATTTCTGGTCTAAATCAAAAGAAAACGTGTCTAGTGGTGGTCCTTCTGTTGGGGATGCTTTGATTTAGATTTCCTCAGTGGCAGGGGGTTGGACTGGATGGCCCTTGCGGCCTCTTCCAACTCTACGATTCTATGGCGGGTTACAGACGGGCAGGGGAAGACGTCTTGGAGGTGTATTCAGCTGAATACGGAGCCTCCAGACGGCCCGCCCCAGGGGCGTGCTTCAGGTGTTGGAGCTTCCACACGGGGGGCAGTGAAGACGCCTCACCTGGGTCCGTTTCGGACCCGGAGCTTCTATACCGCCGCCTCGGAGGACGCTGCAAAAAGAAAGGCAGCTTCCGCACAGGCGGCCCAAAGCGCGGCTTTTTTTTCTTTTGCCGGCTGGTGGATGCGCAGCTGCGCAGCTACAGCGCTAAGCAGCGGCAGAAAGCCTATGTGCGCATTTAAAGCGCCCAAGCCCCTTTAAACTTTCTCTCATCTACGAGGCCATGGAGGCTGGCATCTATGTGCCAGGGAACCCCAGCATCAACATCAGAGGCCAGCAGATCGGGCCCCTGATACTGGCTGACTGTACCTACCCCATTCGGAAGTGGCTCATGACCCCCTTGAAGAGAAAAAGAAGAAGAAAGCAGGGGAGACTGTGAGGGATGCCCTGGCAGTATTTTTTTTTCTGACAACGAGAATCTGAAGGATGGCTCCTGTGCCTTCATCTGTGATGTCAGAGTGCATTGTACTGTAATAGCATAAGCACATGAATAAATGTATCCCATTATCCACAGTTTGAGTCTGCCTATCATTCCTGATCTGTGCTGTGGGCATGTTTTGCCACGTGCCTGAGGGGGACACACACAAACACACACACACAAAAGGTCTCCTGGCGCCTGTTTTCCTGGGGCAAAAAGATACATCAGCTCCAACTGCCAATTGCCCCTTTGACAATGTATCAATCCCCCTCAAATTCAAGCTTTCCTAATGGCCCATTTGAATGTATCAATGGGGCACCCAGAGGGCATCTATTGGGGGAGAGATTCAAACTGCTCCTCTGAAAACTTTCATTGGACTAGGACCACCTTGGCCTAACGGCCCAGAGCCGCAGGTGCCCATATATACCCGTGGCAACTGTGCAATACCCCAGGACGGCGATCGACATGGCAGAGCCACGCAGGAGGGTCCCGGTCCGAATCGCTTATTGGACCGATGAGGAGGTCGGGATCCTCCTAGACTCCCTGATGCCACAGGCAGCTGCGAGAAGGGTGATGGCTAGCACCAACAAGCCCAACCGGGGGCATTTTCTCGAGGCATCTCGTGCCCTCCGAAACCAAGGGTTTCAAAGAATGCTGCACCAATGCAGAGTAAAGTTTAAAACTCTGAAGGCAGCGTTCTTTGAAACCCTGGAGGATTTCGGAGAGGCGCCCCCGGTTGACAGGCAGCCACCATTCTTCTCGCGGCTGAAGGACCTGTGGATCAGGGGAGATCGGCCCAGACCTGAAGATCGCCGTCCTCCAGGTAAGCCAGAGCTCTTGCCATGCCCTGACCTACCCTCCTTGACCCTTCCCTTGCCCTCCTCTCCTTCCTGCATGGTGCCAATGCCATCCCTCCTCTTCCCTTCTGCAGGCGTGCGGCCGAGGCGGAGGCGGAGGGAGGGAGGGCACCCTGCCAGGTCGCCCTCTCCACCATCCTCGGGGGACGAGGATGTCCCCGAGGGTGGGCCACAGCCAGGACCAGCTGCTGTGGCCCCTCCGCAGCCAGAGCAGGCTCCTCTGGCGGCAGGTAGGTCCCCAGGGTGAGGGGTGGGGGTTGCCTGCCTGCAGCCCCCACGACACTTGTGCCCTCGTCTCCCATGCCAGCATGGTAACTTGGGCCCTTCCTTCCTCTTTTGCAGGGCTTGAAATCCTCGCTGCTGTTGCTGCCGCCGAGGAAGAGGAGCCTGGGCCGAGCCGCCGCCTGCCAGGACAGCCAGGGCACTTGGCCCTCGATGCCAGTGCCCTGGATCGTGTCCTCCAAGCCCGGCAGCAAGGTAAGTGTAGAGGTGAACCCAGGGAAGGGAGTGGGGGCACCCAGAAACCCTGCCTGTGGGAGTGGGTGATGGGCTGCACAGGCTGATTCTAACCATCCTCTTTCTTTTCCCCCCACAGAGAACCGGACGGAGAGGAGGTTCGCTGCGCTGGAGGAGAAAATGGACAAGCTGGCGGAGAGAGTCTCCTCCATGAAAGAGACCCTCCAGGAACTCCTCTGCCGGCTGCCCGCCCCACCGCCTCCTCCCCCTCCCTGAAGCAGCTTCCCTCTCCTGCCCCCTCTGCCATCCCCCCTTCACCACCCCCCTTCACCCTCCCCCTTCCCTTTGTATATATTGTATATAGTAAAATATTTTTATTGTTGTTATTGTTGTAAATAAAAAACTTTATTTTTTAAAAAAAATTTGTGTGGTTAATTATGCGCAACTGCGGCGGTGTGGCTGTGAGTGTGAATGAGGCGCAACTGTGCAGTCTAAAGCTAGGCAGGAGTGCTGTGAGGTAGCAATCTCCAAACTCTGTCCTCCCAGGCGTTTGGACTTCATGTCCCAGAATCCCAGACCACAGGGCAAGGTGGCTGGGGATTCTGGGAGATGAAGTCCAAACGCCTGGAAGGACAGAGTTTGGACATTGCTGCTTTGGGGACCAGTGAGCCAGGCATGGTGGGAGGAGAGAACAGGAAGGGTAGAATAGAGTAGATAGGGCTGGGAGGGAACACATGCCCTGGGAAGCGAAATGATGTCTTTATGGGACATCATGGGACCTAGTGCCTTGTCAGTGCTCCCTGCCCCTTGATCCCAGGCCCTCTCTAGTTGCCCTTTGCCTTTGGGGGCAAGTTTAGAGGGCATCAAAAGGTCTTGGGCACATTCAAGCTCCGGGGTCTCTTTTTTTTTTCTTTTGCCGCATGAGAGGTGCGCAGCTTCGCAGCTGCAGCGCTAATCAGCGGCGGCAGAAAGCCTATGGGCACATTTAAAGTGCCCAAGCCCCTTTAAAACAAAGGTGGTCTCCTGCCAGCTGGTGATCAGCTGGTGTTGGCATCCTTGTCCACTTGCACGTTGCCAATGTCACCAGCATCATGGATGCCTCCTCTCCTTTGGTCCCCGCGCTCCTGCTGAATCTGCAATGCGCAGCCACAGCTGTCTCCGCTGCCACCGCTGTCCCCCTGCCATCTCCCCTCACCTCCTTTGTACATATGTCAATATTTACAGTTTTAGCGTTTTTTATTGTTAGGTGAAAATGGCACAGGAATGTGTGTAGGGGTGCACTTTAAAGTCCAAACTTTCCAAGCAGCGCATGCGTACATGTTGCTCTAGGGTTAGGGTAGGGTTAGGAGGCTTAAAATGCGCCGCAGCTGTGCCTCAGCTTCCACAGCTGCATGGCAGCAGACGTTGCAATTAAAGCCTGACTGCAAACTGCGCATGTTCCAAGACCCCAACTCACTATGCAACGGAGCTTTTAAATGGGCAACTTAAAGTAGCAGCGTAGCAATTCTGGTGTACCGGTGCATCAGCTCTCATGGCTTCTTCCCCTTCTCGATATGTGTCAGCATTCAGGTAGGACTGCTCCAGTTTCTGCAAAATGTTTGGCTGGGACCATATAGCTATGAGGTCAGCCGTCTCAGTATGAGACCAAGACGTCCCCCTGCCTTTTTTCGGGGTGCTGGTGGATGGCTGTGCCATCCTGCCTGGTGGCAAAGGGGAGCCGCCACACAGCTGTGCCAGGAGCAGCCAAACTGTGCCCGTTCCCAGGTGAGAATGGGGCAGGAATGTGTGTAGGGGGTCACTTTAAATCCCAAACTTTCCCTTTTCACTTTCTACAACCAAAACATCCGCCGGCAAAAGTTACAACTTCCCGCGGTTCTAGCAACGCATGCGCACAAGTGGCTCTAGGGTTAGGGTTACGAGGCTTAAAATGCGCCGCAGCTGTGCCTCAGCTTCCACAGCTCCATGGCAGCGGACGTTGCAATTAAAGCTTGGCTGCAAACCACGCATGTCCCGGGAACCCGACCCATTATGCGACACAGCTGACACGGAGCTTTTAAACCGGCAACTTATATTTGCGGCGTAGCAATTCTGACGTATCGGTGCAGCAGCTTACAGACGGATATGCGCAGGTACGCCGCAAATCAAAAAGAAGCGGAAAAAAGCAGCACCTTTTTAATGCCGCTTCTTCCCGCTTGGGGCGTGCAGGGGACGTGTTCATGACGGCATTCAGGTAAAGCCCGTCTGAAGGCTCTACCTTCATGACGTCATGAGTACATCCCTTTTTGCCCGTCTGTAACCCGCCTATGATTCAAATACAAATCTGAAGTGCTTCTTTTTTTCTTTTCTTTTTTTTAACCAGGAACACCAGTATAAATATCCATAGAGCATTTCCTGGTTACTGTTTGTGGATATTACCTAACACACTGATTTCCAGAAAAGGCCATGGGATTTACAGAGAATGGTATGGAGGTTGTCACTATTGAAACTAGGGGCACATATTGATATTAGCACTTTCAAAAGTGTTCTTTTGCCATTTTACCATTTCATTTTATTTTGTTCCTGGCAAGACCAAAAGGCACTTAGTGCAATTGTTATCCAGGGATAACTAGATTTGAAATATCTGGAAACTGTCTTTTTGGGAAAGGCTACCCAAAAGTATGGGATCCCATCTTACAAGCCATTCAGTTGAGTTTGTTATTGTTTTACGTCCCTTTTTTTGCTCACCAATATGTCATTGTTTGCTTTCCCTTCAAATACCATTTGTTAATAGACATGGTAATAAAACAGAAGTGGGAAAATATACCTCATTGGCTTCATGCAATCCAGGCTATTTTAGAGGCTCACAAGGCCCACAGGACATGGCCATGGGAGGGTGAGTGTATGGGTGCAATTATACTACATTTTTGGCTCTAGCATGACCATTTTAGGACCCAAACAAGCCTTCTGTAAAACAGAAAGTAATTCAAAAGTCAGATTCTAATTCACTTCCTGTTTACAAAAACAGAAGCCTCCATTGGGCTTGAAGAACTGGGTAGGGCCATAATCATGGTGAAATTGCTCCCTTTTAGCCATTTTTTTTTTTAAAAAATGGTTGTGGTGGAGTGGTACAGTTCTCAAGGCTCCCTTTGACTCCCAGTCCATAGCAGTCCCCACCCATATATTAAAGTTTATTAAGGAAAGGTGTGCTAATTTGAGGAAGAGGTTACTGGTTCACAGCCAGCATTAATTGGCTGGCAACAAAGATCAGCCAGTGAATAAATGTTTGATTAGAAATGTTTTGATCAGAAATGCTTTGAATACCTCTAAGCACATGCATATGCAGAACATGCTTTTGTACAACCAAATCAGTGCTTTTTCTTTGTCTACCCACTCTGTACTAATACAC
>NC_056524.1:77767674-77779954 GCF_019175285.1 Sceloporus undulatus | reverse complement strand
ATTATTATTATTATTATTATTATTATTATTATTATTATTATTATTATTATATTTATTTATATCCCACCTTCCTCCCAGTACAGGGACTCAAGGCAGCTGATGATCTGTAAATATTGGTGTAAGTGCATATGCTCATTAAATTCAATGAGAATTATTTCTGAGTGGATTTTTTCAGAGAGAGAGTGTGTGTGTGAAGGAAAGACAAAAAAGAAAAGGTAAAACTTTAAAAGAATGTGGCCCCAAGGAATGGCTCCAGGTGCCACATTTGCCCCACACATCAAATGATGCATTGCTCTAAATGTATTATGTTCTGAAGAATAGGTACATGAAAAATGGAACAGAAAAGAAGGATGAAAGGAAGGGGGAGCCAAGACAGAAAGAAACAGGGTGATCATGAACTTAATTAACTGGATCTTTTAGCTCCTAACAACTGAAACCTTACCAAATTCTTCAGAGTGTATGAGCCAATGGGATAGAAAGAGATGTACAGTCAGCCCTTCTTATACACGGATTTTTTATACACGGATTCAAGCATACACGGTTTGAAAATGTTCCAAAAAAGTATAAATTTACCTTGATTTTCCATTTTTTATAAGGGACACCATTTTGCTATGTCATTATATTGAATGGGACTTGAGCATACACGGATTTTGTTATACACGGGGGATCTTGGAACCAAACCCCAGCGTATAACAAGGGTCCACTGTAGAAGCCAACAGACAAGTGTGTGTGTGTGTGTGTGTGTGTGTGTGTGTATGTGTGATTAGGTGGGATTGAAGAAAATGTTCCATTTAGGCTGCATCTGCACTGCAGACATAATTCAGGTTGGCAACACCAAATGTCATGTGTCAATACTATGGAATTCTGGGAATTTTAGTTTGTTGTTGCATCAGAGCTTTCTGAGAGAGAAGAATAAATGGCACACAAAACTACAATTCCTGGAGCCATGGCAGTTAAAGTGGTGTTATATTGTAGAATTATGAAGGGATTTATTGCATCTTACCTCAAATAATAATAATAATAATAATAAGCAATAGAAAATGAATAGAAGACAATTGACAGTTGTAATGTACTTCCCTGAGAGATATCCAAGCCATTGGTAGGGACACAAGCTTTCCATGCATAATGGGCTTGGTATTCCCTAAGTCATTAACAAAATGGAAAGGAGGGAAAGATAAAGGGATATCACATTTGCAAAATTAGCCAAGGGCACAAGAAAGATGTCAAGGCAGATAGCAGTCACCCTTCAGAAGGCAAATGGCACCCAAAGCAGCATTACACATAAAATAGGGACATGGAATGTGAGGAGCATGAGCCAAGAGAAGCTGGACAGTCAAGATTTTCACACGACATCGCTATATCATTCCTTTATCGTTCCAAAGTGTAGTGGAATTGTCATAGCAGATAGACGATTCCAAAAGATTTTCACATAAGGCTGTTAGTGTTCTTAAAACGTTGATATATCAGAATTCAGCAATAAATGATTACAAAATGATTTCAAAACAGTTGAATTGCTGAATTCTGATATATCAACGTTTTAAGAACACTAACAGCCTTATGTGAAAATCTTTTGGAATCGTCTATCTGTTATGATGATTCCACTACACTTTGGGATGTGTGAAAATCTTCATAGTCAAAATGAATATGAAACGCATGAACATAGGAGTACTGGGAATAAGTGAGTTAAAATGGGCAGGAATGGGCCACTTTGAATCAGACAATCACACAGTGTTCTGCTCAGGGAATGAAAAGACAAGAAGAAACAGGGTGGCTTTCATACTAAGAAAAGATGTGGGAAAAGAAGTCAGAGAATGCAATGCAAAATCAGACTGAATCATTTCAGTAAGGCTCCATAGTAAACCTATGAATATCACCATAATTCAACTATATTTGCACCAACCACAGAGGCAGAACAGGAAGAAATTGATAAATTATATGAAGAAGTACAGGAAGAAATTGACAGCACACCAACACAGGATCTCAAGCTGATCATTGGGGGCTGGAATGCAAAAGTTGGAAGCAGTAGGCAGATTTGGATTAGGCGAAAGAAATGAAGCAGATGAGCATCTGATAGATTTTTGAGAAATCAACAACTTATTCATTGCAAACACATTTTTCATACAACCGGAAAGAAGGCTATACGCATGGACATCACCAGAAGGTCAACACAAAAATCAAATAGATTATATAATTGGAAGTAAAAGATGGCAGAACTCTATACTGGTGGCCAAGACTAGACTAGGTGCCGACTGTGCCACAGATCTCTAATTACTCATATCAAAAATAAGAGTAAGACTCAAGAAGAAAACAAAACCAGTGATTATACCAAAATACTCTAAATAATATCTCAACAGAATTTACTGACAACGTAAAAAACAGATTCACACTACTAAACATAATAGACTGAGAGCCAGAGGAACTATGGTCTGAAGCCAAGAACATAATAAAAGAAGAATGTAGACAGACACTTTCGATAAACAAAAAGAAAGAGAAAAAAAACCATGGATGACAGAAAAAACAGTTCATGCAATAAAGAAAAGAAAAGAAGAAAAACAAAAGGGAAATAGGAACAAACTAAGAATGATGAATGCAACATTACAACAGATTGTGAAAAAAGATAAATAAAATTACTACAATGATCAATGCAGATAAATAGAAGACAACAATAAAAAGGGAAAAACAAGAGATCTATTTCACAAGATCCAGGAAATCAAAGGGAAATTCAAATGAAGGACTGGAACGCTCTATGACAATAAAAATAACATAATTCAACACCAGGAGGAAATAAAAAGATGTTGGATGCAACACACAGAAGAATTATACAAAAGAGATGACAAAATGAAGAACACATGGAATTGAAGAGACATATGAAGATGAACCCCAAATTCTAAAATGTGAGGCGGAGACTGCAATAAGAGAAATAGCTAAAAACAAATCACCAGGAACAGATGATATTCCAATTGAACTGCTTCAATCCACATTGACAGAGTCAACCCTAGTGCTAACCAACATATGTCAACAGATATGGAAAACAAAATGATGGCCAACAGATTGGAAGGGATCGATATACATCCCCATCCACAAAAAGGGAGACACGAGAGGCTACAGCAACTATAGGACATTAGCACTGATCTCCAATACAAGCAAAATCATGCACAAAATTCAGCAACATAGACTCCAACATAGAGAGAGAAATCCCAAAGGTTCAAGTGGGGTTCAGGAAAGGAAGAGGCACTAGGGACCATATTGCAAACATATAATGGTTATGGAGTGCAACAGCAAATTCCAAAAGAAAATCAGCATGTGCTTTATAGACTACAGCAAAGCCTTTGACTGCATATATCATGAAAGGCTATGGAACACCCTTAAAGATTTGGGACTGCCAAGACATTTGATAGTGGTGATGATAAATCTATACTTAGGACAGGAGGCTATTATTAGAAAAGAATATGGAGAAACCAGATGGTTCTCAATAGGAAAGACTGCATCCTTTCGCCATCTGTTCAACTTCTATGCAGAACATCTTATAAGAAAAGCAGGCTTGGGCACAGAAGAAGGAGTGAAAATAGGAGGAAGGAATATTAACAATCTAAGATATGCAGATGACACCATAGTACTAGCAGAAAACTTCATAGACATGGAACACCTACTAATGAAGATCAAAGAAGAAATTGCAAAGGCAGGCTTAATGTTGAGCATAAAGAAAACAAAAATAATGACCACGAGGACCTTCAAGCTAGACAATGAGGAAATAGAAATAGTAAAAGAATTCTCATACCTGGGATCAAACATTGATAGAAATGGGGACTGCAGTCAGAAAATCAGAAGAGGATTAAGAATGGGGAGGGTGGCTATGAGAGAGCTAGAAAAGATTCTAAAATGCAGTGATGTACAACTGAGTACAAAAGTTAGAATCATACAAGCTATTGTATTCCCTATTACTATGTACAGTTGACCTTCCTTATCCACAGATTTTTATCCATAGATCCAAGTATCCACAGCTTGAAAAAAAAAGGATAAATTTCAAATAGCAAACCTTGATTTTGCCATTTTATAGAGGGGACACCATTTTGCTATGGGACTTGAGCACTGGCGGATTTTGTTATCCACAGGGGATCCTGGAACCAAACCCCAGCAGATAACAAGGACCCACTGTATAGATGTGAGAGCTGGACAGTTAAGAAAGAAGATAGGAGGAAAATCCATTCATTTGAGATGTGGTGCTGGAGAAAAGTGCTGAGGATCCCATGGACAAACAAATGGATCCTAGAGCAGATCAAGCTGGAAACCTCCCCGGAAGCCGAGATGACAAAACTGAGACAGTTGTACTTCGGACACAGCATGAGAAGAAAGGACTCGTTGGAAAAGACAATAATGCTGGGAAAGGTGGTGGGAAGTAGGAAGAGAGGATGGACTCTGTTAAGGACGTCACAGCTATGGGATTGCAGGAATTAAGCAGAGCAGTGGAGGACAGAGGGTAATGGAGATGTTTCATCCATAGAGTCGTCATGAGTCAAGGTCGATGCAAGGACAGTTAACAAACAACAACAAATTCTCTATGGGCCAGGGCTGATTGAAAATTAAGCTTATTCCTGAGTAGATTTTTATTTTCTTTCTGTTCTTTTCAAGTCTCAGCTCTTCAATTGTTCCCCAGATATTCTTCTGCTGAATATCCAAAATACTCCCATTCCCACTGTTCCGAAAGACAGCTGCAATATATCAAAGAGATTAGCCTGCCTAGCAACAGACCTCTGTTATCCATTTCCTCTAGCCCTGATCCTTCTTACTCTTTTTAGGATTTCCTGTCTTACTGGACCTGCCAATGGAACAGGCATAACAATCAACTAATGGAATCAATTTATTAAAATATAAATTGATTTAAATTTTGAGGGGTAACACTGCCACAACCAGCATGGTGTAATGGTTTCAGTGTTGGATTAGGAGTCTGAAAGACAAGGACTGGAATACCTGCTCAGCCATGGAAACTCACTGGGTTGCAAGACCAATTCCAGCAGCATACAAGCATCATATTAGGTGCATGCCAGAATGTAAATGACTAAATCACAAGTACAGCTACTATTTCCCAACATAAGCAAACTAAATAACTGATACGGTTCTCCAATTTCTTGCTATTATTCTACAATCAGGAATTGGGAACCATGAAAATTAAAATGTAGTGATACACTTTCAGTTCACCATAATCCAGAACTAGCGCTACTAAATAAAACAAACCCACGTAAGTTGCATTGTCCATAAAGAACAGCAAACCAAACTTTTACCATTCTAGATTTACCATTCTAATATTTCAACATTTGAACTAAAGTTACACTTTGGATTCCTAGATGGACTATGTTGTTTTGTTTTGGAGCCCTGGTGGCACAGTGGTTAAATGCCTGTACTGCAGCCATTCAAGGTTGTGAGTTCAAGACCAGCAACGGGCCCAAGCTCAACTCAGGCTTGCATCCTTCCGAGGTCGCTAAAATAAGTACCCAGACTGTTGGGGGCAAATTAGCTTACTTGCTAATTAGCTTACTTGCTGTTCACCGCTATGATCTTTGGAATAGCGGTATATAAATAAAACTTATTATTATTATTATTATTATTATTATTATTATTATTATTATTCAAGTCATTTCCAATTTATGGTTACCCTAAGGCAGATCTATCATGAGGTTTTCTGGGGCTGAGAGGTCATGATTCACCTAAGTGGTTTTCCATAGCTGAGGGGAGAATCAAAACCCATTCCGCAAGATATTAGTCCTACACACAAACCACTATACCACGGTGGCTCTCAGATAGACTATTAAATGTCTATACTCAATTGTAGTAGTAAACAAAACACAGGTAAACTTGCCTTTGGACATTCAAATTATCACACTGAAGTTGTAAGAACAACTACAGGGTAGAGGTAGTTTAAATTAAACTAAAGGACACCACCAAATGAGATTCTAGATCACTCTGGCTGCTCAGTTAAAAAGAAATTATATTAAATTGATGAATGCTCAGAGGAAATATTATACTTTGAGAAGGTTTCATATATCTCTAAAGGACCATGGGTTCTCAATGGCTGGAATTAAATCCTAACCAAGCAAATGCACAGTCACAAGCAGGATTAATTTGTACAAACTGAAAAACATCAAAGATAATGTTCTGTGATATCAGGGCTCCTCTTTTTCTCAAAAGCTCTACAGGCATCATGCTGGAAAATGTCTGCTGCCCAGGCCTTAGATGTTCAGCTGTTGGTGGTTGGATAGTGATTTAGGAGTTTAATGCACAGCTAAATAATCTGTTTTACCTTGCCTGGTTTGAATCCTCTTCTGGGATGCAGCCGGATATTATCATATGTATTTTGCCGCCAATGCCACCTCGGCTCCGCCTAAAACCTGATTCCCAGTCGTGCTCAGCCAGCCTATTTGCAAAGCTGAGAGCTTCCCGGCTTTGCAAATCAGCTGGCTGAGCTTGGATTCTAGCTGCAATTTAGGTAGGTTCTAAGCAGGAGGAGGCATCCGTGGAAAAATGCATTTGATAATTTCTGGCTGCATTCTGGAAGAGGAATCAAACCAGGTAAGGTAAGACAGGTTATTTAGCTGTGCGCTAAACTCCTTAGTTAACATCAAAGGCACCAAGCTTTTTTTTTAACCAAACACTACAAAACAAGCCTGAAGCAATAACCTCCCTACTAGAAATTTCCATGACATTGCTGGCATGCTGTTGTGCACCTATGAAAATGCATTTGCTAGACTTACACATGCATAACTGTTCAATATTCATGTTGACCGTAAATGCCCCCCCCCCACCTACCTTAACAGCCAGCAGCTGCATTAAGCAATTGAGGTCTGTTGGCTTGTGATTGGGACATACAGGATGATGATTCCAGCCCTCTTTCACTACTGAGAGAGAGGAGTTGCAACAGGAGTCCTACTTCAGATTGTTGCACACTAAACTCACTCATGGGAAGGAGGTGGAAGCATCACTCTGCAGCACCCCAAACACTAGCAGTACATACTATCATTGCATGGTGGAACTCTAGCTGTTAAGATAGGTTTGAGGATACATAGTTACATGTTGTAATTATGCAACTACAGGATGCAAGATCTGAGCTCATGTATGTAGCAGGAAAATGCACTCATATAACTTCAAAAGACAGTCAGAAAGGGCTGGCACAGTACAAGTCTTAATTCCCTTTTTTTCCTTTGCTACTCTTCAAAATCTTGTCAAATTTGAGCTGTTCACACAGTACATAGAAGAAGAACTGGTGTGAGCATTTAAAGTAAATTGCTGACTTGTTCCTGTGCTGACCCACAGTGACCTTAGATGCAATTCCATAACTGAGATTCTGAAAAGGCGCAAAGAAAACACAATAAAATTTTTATCTACTTCATAACATGACTGTCATAACTCAAGAAAGAATATTTACCAGAGACAGCATTTTTACAAGCTCTGTTTGCCATTTCATGAGGATCATGTTTCATAAAAATGTGAGATGTTCTAAAAGAGGCTTTGCAGGCTTTAATTCATTAAAAGCTTGAATTTAAAAGCTGTCCATGTGGCATTAGAGAAATATAAGTTAAACAGTTGCCATTTAGATTAGAACAAATAGATTGAAAACTGATTTCAGTAATAAAATATTTAGTTACATTGCAATTTATTATGTTTTGAAATGAAGCCTGTTTAAAGATCAGCTCTTAATAATATAGCTGCTGTTAAAATAAAAATAGCAGTAATATATTCTGGCAAATATTCATTCATTTATCATAAAAGTGCACTTACAACTAACACCATCATGTATAAGATTAATGCCATGATTCTAGGTATGTTTAGTTAGTACTATATTCCATTAGAATCAAATGAACTTGCTCCCAGAAATAGACTTAGGATGGAGGTGTTTAAAGAACCTATTGACAAACAGTATAACTCAAGGAATAAACTTTTTTAAAAATTACATTTTTAGTATTTTGGCTATGGGACAATTTGCTTTTCTAACATATTTTGAAAGTAAAAGCTGTCATGATATGTGACAGAGAAAGATGTAAACTGTCTCTCTGCTGAAGTATTATATCTCAGTCTTTACACTGCCACAATTTATTCTACACATTGGCTCCCATTTATATCAGTAATGCATGATATTTTATATAAATAAGATTGTTAATATATTTTACAAACTCCAATAAATGAATATTTTGCCTATTTATTTTATTTTAGTTTATTGAATTTATGTCCCCACCTTTCTCAAGGAAAGGAACGATATGTAGGTTTTAGAGCCAAATATTCATAAAATTGCTAATGTATGCAATTCATTCAAATTCAAGGATCTGAACTTTACAATATACATTGTGGTGTGAGAAAACACTGACTATCGCATGACATGTGAGTAAGAAATACTAAGTTCAAGATAGAGCAATGGTTAAATAACCAAGGCCAAACTAGATGTGATGATAAATGGCATCCAAGTATCTCCTCTATCTCCTCTCCATATCATAACCTCTAGTCACCTAACCCACCGTTGCAATAATGATGTGCTGCATTTTACAGCTACATATATTGGCTAGTATGTGTCATGCCTTGATCCCCTCCCGATAATGTGTGAGAAGACAAACTGGCACAAAGGGAAAATTTAAGGTCTCTTACTGATGCTCTGTGACATTTTATTTGGAATGTAGCTTCACCCGACTTGTTTGACTCAGAATACCTACTCCCAGTACAGTTTTCATTTGAAGGTACTGTTTAAGAACCAATGCCTGTATAATGGACAAGCAGCTCCTCAACGATGGCTCTTCAAAAAAGAGGAGGTCATAATATGGCCACAGCAGATTGATTACTGTATAAGGTATCTGATAGTATTCACTCTTGTCTGAATGAGAATGCTGCAACATCACTTCCAACATTATTCTGTCTAGTCTCTCCTTTTAAATTAGTTTCTGCCATCAGATGATCAATAGTCACTTAAATGTTGCAGAATGGAAGTTTGTTTTGGGCAGTAACCATATAATTATTATAAAGCCTAGTTTGGGCATCTGAAACTCCTTGGGGAAAAATGGACAGCTCCTAATTTTTTTAAAAAAACCTCACCGTATCCCAACGCTTGTTTAGATCTTCTGCAAATATTGCCAATTTTTTTACACAATATGCAGCATAAGTGTGAGAAACCTGGAGGTGATGAGAAAGATGGGATTTGAGGTGGGGTGAATTTTGCACTAATTATTTTATTCATGCTGCGCTAAGTACCGTTTCATTTAAAATACAAACACTACTAAATGTTGTCTCATTTGTATTACCTTTACTTATAAAGGAATGTAAAATTTTGAATTAACTTCATTTTATTGTGAAAAAATGGCCTAAATCCAATAAAGAGTTTCAGCTAGAGTTGACCTTCTGAATCAATAGAACTTTGCCCATCAACTGTTTCACTGATCTGTTGGGTCTGTTGTAGTCAGGATAAACAAATTAGGTTTAGACCTATATATTTTACACATACTGAATTTAAACTGAGTTTTAGGGATCTAAAGAAAACCCTGTTATTTTTATCTAATCACATGCTGCCCAGCCAATTATTGAGAAGTAATCTTATATATACATGTACCAGCATGTTTCCTCTTGTCACCCATAATTCCTAATTTTATAGTCCATTCATACATACTGTACTTGCAGAACTTCAGCCATGGACTCAACATTATTAGCAGTGTGGGAGAAAGCAAATACTCAATATCTATTATATAACTCAAAGAGTTAAAGCCCAGAGAGTAAGAGAGACATATAATTCATGCATTAAAATAGAGTGAATATTAGGTCCAGGTTCTCTGCTAGACCTAATATTGTTGAACATCTTTGTAAATATTTCACTCAGAAATATAGGGCATGTTCTCAAATTTGTAAATAACATCAGACTGGTAGAGGTAGGCCAATACGACTGGGGGTAAAGGGCAGAAAGAGGGCACCCCTTTCTCCCCCAGATCATGGCCATGCCAACCCAACAGTGCAGCAATGATGCGCAAAACAAGGCTCCTTTCTCCACTGCTGCCGAGGTTCCATTCACCCTGGAGCAGCATGGTGATGTCCCTTGTGCGCCGCACCCATTTGGACGTGGCATGCAAGACATTTATCATCGCATGCACCATCTGATGGGCACACGCCAGGATGGCGCCCTGACAGCACGGAGTGTTGGATGCTTCACTTCCCAAGCCCTAAAATTGTCCCAGGCCGGCGCAAGCCAGCGTTTGTACTGGGCCGTAGTTATACTTCAGCAGCCAGAAACAAGATTATGTTAACAGGTTGTACAACTGGCCCCAACAAACAAAATGACAGGAATTGAGTATACATTTAGTGGCCGGAACATCAGGTGTAGAAATATGAATGGATAACACTAAAGTTTTACAGCAGTACCTGTGCAATTATCAGGAGGTCTTATCAGACCACAAGCTAACATGAATCAACGCATGTTGTGGTGGAAAAAAAAAATCCAGAGCAATTCCATGTTGTATCAAGAGAACTATATATCCACATGAAGAGATGATATACTATTCTATTATAACTACTATTTGGCCAGCCTCCCCTGTTATATCGCATCAGGTTTTGACATGACAGTTAAAAAGGTATTAGCATGTTGGAAAATATCCCGAGGAACCAACCAGATGGTAAGGATCAGAAACCAATCTTATAGGTACTTGTAGTCTGAAGAATAGAAGACTGAGAGCTAATAATATATCCAGGTTGAATAGATGAAGGGGAAATGAGAAGAAAACTTGTTTTCTGCTGTTCCAGATGGCAGGACCTATCCAGTTCAAAAACAAGATTCAACCTAACCATTGGGAAGAACCTCCTGATGGTATGGGATGTTCAAGTACTACATTAGAAGGTAGTTCTTTTGTTTTTAAACTCTTTTGTAATTGCATTGTCATGGATTGGATAGATGGCCCTCTCCAAATCAATGATTCCAAGTAATATTTGAGCAGTGAAAAATTGCAAAGGAAACTAAGATTTGAAAAAACAAAAATAATGTAACGCTTCCAAGTGACTCAAATGATCAAATACATTTTACAAAGGTTGTGCCAATTCATTAATATTTAGACTGTAAAATCCAACATGTGTAGTAGAATGTTATGAGTCAATCTGAGTCAGATGGAAATATTAATTTAATGTTAATAAATTAATACTCAGGAAATAAGATTTTGGTACTTGCCAAACTTATTAGTAAATAATATAGTATTTAAGAAGTAACACATGTGGAGGTTTTTTTTTTAAGTTCATTGAAGAAGTTATTCAAATTTAGAATCTTGGGCAATTTCCAGTTCTGATTGCACAGCCAATCCTTCTGATACAACCACATCTGCCACAAACCCACCGTCATTGACTCAAAACCCTTGGATTTACAACAGTATTTCTCAAACTACCTATTACCTAGGATATTAAAAACAAATTGTAATGGCAATATCAAGGAACCATTTACTACAAGGCAGCAGTCCAAAAACACTAACATTCATATTGTTCACCTACAGTCCTCAGCTGAGACCATTCAAGCATCATCAACTACAACCAATTGTGAGGATAACACAACCCTCCTACAAGTTCTGGAAGCAGGCATTCGCTGGTTTACAGACAACCTCCCGATCTTAACTATTCACTTACAAAAGGGTATATAACATGGACATTAATAGAGGGACAACATGCTGCCACAAACCAGATGCCATTCTGTCTCCCAATCTTTCTGGGAATAATATACAGGGGCCAATAACATCACTCATAACATCAGAAGTACCTTGGCTTCATGGCACACTTGTATTTTCACAGTGCCCTTGCTATTGCAGATAGAACAAAGAAGATTCTCAGACAGAGTTTTGAACCCAGGGACTTTGGTAAGCAGGTTTGTTGCTTTCATATATCAAAACTAAGGAGTTATCGCATTAGCTTCACTGCACAGATAGACCCAGAATGTAATTTTCTTAAGGCAGACCTTATCACAATCACCCATTGCTGGGCAGTATGCATCCCACTATGCAACCTGGGCTTCTCTCACAGCTTTTCAAGAAAGGGATTTTCCCTTCCTGAAACACGAAGGACAAGCCCAGAGAAGTCCAGGTTGCACACGGGTGCATACTGCCTGGTGATGGGTGAATGCAGTAAGATCTGCCTTAAGAAACTTATATTCTGGGTCTATCCCAGCAGCAAAGCTAATGTGATAATCTCCTAACTGACCACTGTAAATCTCTGAAAGACTTGTATCACCTCACCTAGTGCTTTGGACATTAAGGCAAGGGACATGATTTGTATCTGTTTGTATCTACTA
>NC_056524.1:77735483-77761499 GCF_019175285.1 Sceloporus undulatus | reverse complement strand
GAGGAGATACTTGGATGCCATTTATCATCACATCTAGTTTGGCCTTGACCACAAGTTGCCCACCCCAATAAAGGGACATTTGGAATAAATGCACAATGGAAACATGCTGCCTTTGCCACAAATGTTTGCCCTTAAATATTGGATCCCAGGGCTAAAGTGGAAGCGCTAACAATGTTCACTGTACCTTCTTCCTCCAAGCAGAAAAAAGACATAAAGGTTGTGCATACTACACTGCTTGCTAGTGATCATTTATATGGCTTTTTTGTAGCAATTTTGTGACTAACTGTGTAGAAAAAGTTGTAGCATAAGCTTTCGTAGACTTGGTCTTCTTCCTCAATTTGAGGAAGTAGACCAAGTCCATGAAAGCTTATGCTACAACTACACAGTCTCATAGGTGCTTCAAGATCTATTTGCATACTGATATTCCAGACTAACACTGGTATGTCTCTGAATTATATTGCTTTTGTTAGGGATGAGCCAACAGCAGATTGCCTGTGACACCACACTCTCACAGACAACGTCAAACTACATCACTCCATCAAGCTAATCCTTCTGTGATATATATTGGACCCTTGGTATCCACTGGGGTTTGGCTCCAGATCCCCCATGGATACCAAAATCAGTGGATGCTCAAGTTCTATTAAACGCAATGTCATAGTGAAATGGTGTTCTTAATATCAAATGGCAAAAACAAGATGTGCTTTTGGAATTTGTATTATTTTTTAACATTTTCAAGCCATGGATAGTTGAATCCATGGATAAAAAGTCTGTAGATACACAGAGTCAACTGCATTCACATCAGCTGCCAAATTACCAGAAGTGCTGAATTTTGAAGTAAACATAGGAAGGGTTGACAGGTTGCTGCTTAGATGGGCCTGCTCGAGGCCTCTGCAAAGACTTGTGCATGTATAGTGGATGCAACAGGCTATTAAGTTTGGACTATGTCCAGATAAAAGGCTGGCTTGAAATTCAAAGGGAAGACCAGCTCACATGAACTAGCTTATTGAAAAAGCTTCTTCAGTCAATTCATTTCGAAGAGCTATAAGAATTTAATTTCCAATTATACAAAAATATTAATGTATTTAATAAATTAATTAAGACATAAGACAATTTAAAAAGTAATTAAAATGCATCAGTGAGTGTGTGGGAAAGGGAATGGCAGCTCCCAGCCCTTTTATTGCAGTGGAGCTTGGCTGCCATAGGTCTGCCTGAACAAAGTGGTCTTTGTCAGCAGAAGGACACCAGGGGTGCTGTTAGCCTAGCCTCTCTCAGAAGGAAGATACCACAGTCTGGGAATGGCCACCAAGAAATCTCTCTCACACTTTCCTATCAGTTGGGACTCTTGAGGATGGTGACACTCTAAGAAGGGCTTCCCCAAAGACTAGGCAGTTCTTGGTGACAAATGACTAGCATAAAGTCTCTGTCACCCCTCTCACTGCTATTGGATTTGCCACTGGAATTCATCAATGAGAAACACATATGCAAACCCACAGAAAATAATGTCAAAGGACTTGACTTTGAAGCAGTGTACACTGAGAGTCACACCTTTAAAAAAAAAGTTCATTCACTGAGAAACCTCCAGGAAGCTTGCTTTAAATCAACTTTGGCAGCAAATTTGGTAGATCAGGGCAATGGTGCAATATCACAGATTCCAGCAGATCAAACTAACCCCTTGACGGACCTGTAGAAGTTGCCCGTCCGTGCTTTAACCTGATGACAGATCTTAATTCCTGTTATCCAAGCAAGGCTTCCAAAAGCAAAATGTGTAATAAAGTAAAATGGTTGTTTTTGTATAGAACGTTTGCTACATAGATATACATTTCAACAACTGTACAAAGTAGCCTGTAGAAAACTATATAAACCATGCGGCTGTGTACCTTGTTTTTCCTTGAGTGGAAGCCAGAAAACAGAGTCTTTACTGGAATGATGGGATACAGATGCACTGGAATGATGCACGACATGCTCCTGATCTAATGAAAAAGAAAAAAGAAGGAGAAAATTCTCTTACGCTTCAATGTCACATTCAAGGAAAGGAATTCACTAGAGGTTGAAATGTGATCAAAGGACTGTTCTAATGTAAGAACTGATGAATGCTCTTCAAAGTATACTTTGAAATAGAAGATGACAGTTTTTTTAAGGTTTCTCTGCATTTTAATCTCTCTCCTTTGCATGCCAAAAATGGATATAGATACTCATAGAATCCTATTAAACATCTTTGGAATAAAATACAGATTATTTTCTCCCATCCTTAAGAGAAGCCAAAGTTTTGAGAAAGTGCTAAACTAAAAAGTTTGCATTGAAAAATAAGTTCATAATTTAAATCAAAGTAATTATGGTTTGTTCTTATAAATCAGCATTCTACCATTTCTCGCCACATCCCTGATAGAAATTTCTGAATACAAGTAATACACTCTTGATATTTTAAATGCAATTAGACCCTGATTTTAGTTAAATGACTGCATGGTAGGATACTTTCTCTAAACAATAACACTTTATAACTTCATGCAGGAAAAAGGAAAATGTGGTTATCAGAAATATTTACTACAGGAGCACTGAGAAATTTGTCTTGTGTACCTTTGAGTTATTTCCAACTTATGGTGACCCAACGGCAACCCTATCATAGGGCTTTCTGGGTTTGAGAGAGTGTGTCTCACCCAAGGTCATCCAGCAAGTTTCCAGGGCTGAGTGTAGATTTGAACCCTGATCTCCAGAATCCCAATCCTATGCTCAAACTACAACACCACGAGAAAGCAGAATTTTTATTTTGATGTGATGATCACCAAATGGAAAGTTATGCATGCACAAACTGAATTGTCTTGAAATTCCTCCATATTTCATTATTTGACTTGTACCTTGCTTTTGTCTAAAAATAAATGGGGCTCAAGAAAGCCAATGGCACTCAAGGCAGCTAACATTCATGATATTTGCTATCGGACTGGAATGGCAATTTATTGTTCTGCATTTATTAAAAACTGTCACTATGCCTATTGAAAATTAGTTTTGAAATAAAAATGGTCTTGAACTCAACCTTGACTCCTGATTTTCTTTTTAAAAAATTATATTTTATTCTTTCAGAGTTAAAGACTGACCCATCTCTGAATCTCTGAGAAAGCTGTTGCCTTGTGCTGACGCCGGATGCTCTGTCATTTATGTATTATAATATAACCCACCAGGCTAAGCTAAGCATACAGTTCTCTCTGTAAAACTTGTTTTACAGTATACTATTAAACATTTGCCTAATGGAAAAATGCATTTTTGAAAAATTAGAGTAAGTTATATCTTTTCTGAAGTTCAGTTCTGTTCCTTGCACTATCAAATTACAGCAAAGGTGGAGCTACATTCTAGGCAAATGAAATACAGTAAGTTCAGCCTATAAGAAACTAACACTACAATGTCAGTCTGGCCAGTCTAGAGGAGGCGTAATATGAATACAGAGGACTGCCAATCAGAATGTGGCTTCTTGTTGTGTACCTTCAAGTCACTTCTGACTGATAATGATCCTGAAGCAAAGTTATCACATGGTTCAAAGACCTTCTTCTGAGGCTGAGAAAATGTGACTTGCACAAGGTCACCCAGTGGGTTTCCATGGCTAAGTGGTGATTTGAACCCTGGTCTCCAGAGTCACAATCCATTGCTCAAATCACCACATCTTTTGTTTCAGCTAAACCCTTCTGCCTCATAGGAAGCATGCTTCAGCTGTTATGGGGGAAATAAGTTGAATTTTTTTTTAAAAAAGCAATTCATTCCAGTACCTGTCATAATTTTGACAAGTAATCTCTTGCTATTATCCCTTGGACTGTTTCATAAGTAACCCATGTCATTGATTGCTTTGTTGCTCATTACTTTTATGTTACTTTTAGTTGTTTGGAGGGAGAAACCTTGGGAAAGAATGGCATAAATCTTGGGGGAAAACATTGAAACACCTCTCAAATACACCTTTTAAATATAAAACCAAGAATTGGGTTGCAACCTCCAGTCCTGGATGGGGTCACACTCTCCTCCAGCGACTGTGTTTGCAGTCTGGGGGTGCTCCTTGACTCGTCGCTCCTGATGACAAATCAGGTAAATGCGACGGTCAGGAGTGCCTGTTATCAGCTTCGGCTGATACGCCAGCTGCGCCCTTTTCTGGAAGTAAGGGATCTCGAGACGGTTGTGCACGCGCTGGTAACCTCACGCCTTGACTTCTGTAATGCACTCTACATGGGGCTACCCCTGTGCTTGACTCGGAAATTACAGAATGCGTACATTCTAGCTGCGTTCCTGTTCAATTTTTACGTCAATGACATGGTGGATCATCTCGACAACACACCTTTCCATCCTCTGAAGCTAGTGGGAAGGCATATCTCTGCTCTGATTTATGCTGATGATGCAGCAATAATGTCAAGAACACCTATTTGTCTAAAAAGAGACTAACAAAGTATTGCAAAGAGGATCAGCTAGATACAGTGGTCCCCAAATTCTTTGAGGCTACCACCCTCTTTCCTCCTAGGTGACGAACCTGGCGCCTCCCTCCCTCAATACACAGGGGAAGACACAGGGGGCATTCCTCTCCCTTGCCATGCTATAGATGGCCGAGGAATCCATCTATAGCACAGGGGAATATGTGGGGAGGCATTCCTCTCTCTCTCTCCTGTGCTATAGATGGGGCATGACAGGGCACAACCCACCACCTTCTCTCTGCGAGGTCTTGCACCCCTAACCGTCGTGAAAGTGGAGGGTCTACCATAAGAAGAAAGAGCTGAAGAAAGGGACCCCTTTTTTGCAAACACACACATTCAGACATTTTGGGGGGAGAGGAGTTGGAGGGAAGGGCAGGTCCATTCCCAAGCAAAAGAAAGTTCCACCATGCATGCAGTATTGCCACAGTTACTGAGACACAAGAAAGCCTCCTTACTGCTCCAAGCCTCTGCTTCCTCCCTTTCCCTCCCCGTCTCTGGACTCTGGGTTAGGCATGCCTTCACAGTACCACCCAGAGCCTCAAGGGTGGGATCTTGATGAGTTTTTTTTTCAAGGTTTCGTCCTTACCTTCAGGAAGGACATGCTGCCTGAACTGACCAGGAGAGTTTTGAAAGACTTCAACCAGGGGCTTTCACAGTTTTTCAGCAGCAATGACAACCCTACTTGTAACCCCCATCCCACAATTCTCTTCCGTCCCGTTTTTTCCTCTCAGTACCCCTGCTACTCTTTTTCCACTCAATGTACCCCTGGAGCTTTCCAAAGCTCCTAGGGGGGGCACTGCCATCCACTTTGGGGACCACTGAGCTAGATCTTAATTACCAAAAAACTAAAATCATGCCATTCACTAAAAGGCCCAAGAACCGAAACTGGATTATAGACAGTCCCAAGATTGAACAGTTCTCCTGCTTCATATATCTGGGGGTAATCTTTCACATTACTGGTGGTGGGAAAGCACATGGGGACTATGTTGACGATAAAGTGCAGAGGAGCTCAACAGCTATCCTAAAAAAAATATGACAAGTTGAGGTCATTATATCCCAGTGGCACTCAAACTTTTCGAAGCCAAATCAGTTGCAGAACTGCTTTATGGATCCCAGCTGGGACACCTCCCCAATTCTGCACCATTAGATCAGCATTCCAATGCAATTCTGAGACTGAAGTCAGGTTTTATGAAAATGGAGGCCAGAGTGTGGGTGACTATACTCAACTACTGGCTCAGACTATTCTTATTTCCCACCAGCCTTGCTCCACTCACCCTGGCTGATGAATTTCAGTCTATGTGGAAACAGATGGTGATTATTAAAATTTCTTCACTGTGTTTCTCTCCAGATCTTTTGCTCAGCATGGGATATGAAAAGGCTAAAGGAACCATCAAACAACAGGTGATAGATATAGAGCAACAGCTAGACCTAGCTAGTGCCCCTACTTTTATTGTTAGTGACTCCAACAGATACTTGGCATCAACTATGGTATATTTAGCAAAACTCAAAGTATTTAAACACAGAGAGCATTTACTTTGGCACGTTGCCATGCCCTTCCCTCAGCTGTTCTTGAAGGCCGATATAAGAAGATCCCCTTATCAAATAGACTGTGATCCTGTGACTCTGGCCAAATAGAGATGACACAGCATGTTTTACTCTACTGCTCATACTACAGGGACATCTGCCTCAGCCTTATCTTACCTCTATTGTATTAACATCAAGGACACACCAGTCAATTTTACACTTCCTTGCTGCTTTCAGACACCAATCCAGATATAATATATAAAATTGCCAGATTCTGTGCAGCTGTAGTTAAAATCCATCAGGCAATAATCTCCACAGTAAACTAGTATTAATCTTACCCTGCCACATTGGATTTTAAAAGGTTGTTTTAAATACTGTTTTTAACCTGTGTGTTTTACCTTGTTTTTAATAATAATAATAATAATAATAATAATAATAATAATAATTATTATTATTATTATTATTATTATTATTATTATTATTATTATTATTATTTTAAATCCCACCTCTCCCTGTAGGATTGAGGCAGGTAACAAGATATCAAAAACAAAAAATCAAATAAAAACAAAACAAAAACAAAACACAGAAACAATTGTTAAAAGACATATTACATTTCAAGTTCCTAAACTCCCTCCCACCCTATAAAACAATTCCCAACCGATGGCCAATAAAATGAATCATGATCATTCAATCCAATGGGAACAATTAGGTAAGTGGAAAAATTGGAAGTCAGTTCGGGAAGGCTTGCAGGGAAAGATCCATTTTTATTGCCTTCTTGAAGGCACCTAAAGATGTTATTTGGTGGATCTCATCCGGTAAATCGTTCCAGAGTTTTGGAGCGGCAACCAAAAATGTCCTCTGGGAAGTGGTTAATAGTCTAGTTCTCTCTGACTGCAATAGATTCATCCCAGAGGACCTGAGAGTGCGGGAAGGATTATATGGGAGAAGGCGTTCCCTCAGGTATGTTGGACCCAAGCCATTTAGGGCTTTATAGGTAATAACCAACACCTTATACTGTGCCCAGAAGCAAATGGGGAGCCATTGTAGGGATTTTAAAATAGGTGTAATGGATTCAAATTTTGAACTCCCTGTTACCAATCTGGTTGCCATATTATGTACCAACTGCAGCTTCCGAGCATGGCATGAGGGTTGCACCAAGTAAAGTGCATTGCAGAAATCAAGACGAGAGGTTACCACTGAGTGTACAAACGTTTCTAGGTTTTCCCATTCCAGGAAGGGTCGCAGCTGGCGAATCAGCCGACGCTGATAACAGGCACTCTTGGCCGTCGCATCCACCTGAGATGACAGCTGAAGCGACGAATCCAGGAGTACCCCCAAGCTACGAACGCAGTCCTTTAGAGGAAGTGTGACCCCGTCCAGAACTGGAGAACAGATCACCATACCTGGATTGGGATTGCCTACCTTCTTTTATTCTGTATCCCCTTTTTACCTGTGCTGGTCTATGACTGTAATAAAGATGAACTGAACTGAAGTAGTAACCCTGTAACTAGTACCCATAAACAATCGGGCTGCAGCACTTTGAAGTTTCTGAATAATCTTCACAGGTAGTCCCAGTAATCCAATCAGAATGTAACTAAAGAGATTATTGTACTTTTTGATCTTTTTGTCCCGACCTCAGTGCAGGATGAAAACTTTTAAGCCCTGATTTATTGCACACTTCTGTGCCCAGGCTGGAGGCATCCCATATCCAATCATGGTATCACATACCTGATCTGGACTTCTCCAGCACTTCTTGAAAGAACGGGACTTTCCTGTTCTTTGCAAAGTATGGGAGAAGTCCAGATCAAGTACGTGTTGCCATGATCAGGTACGGAATGCCTCCCACCTGGGCTCAGAGGCGTGCAATAAAATCCATCTTTAAATGTTTTCATCCTGCACTAAGGTTGGGACAGAAGAATCCAAAAGGGTAGCACGATAAATCATGTGTCCCCGCAGCCAGGTCAGATGTCCCAAGGAAAGAGTGCAGCTAGGGACAGAGGTGGATTCAGGAGTACACCCAAGCTGAAGTCCAGCATCTTCAGGGAAGTGTAACCTCATTCCAACACAGGCTGAATACCTATTAACTGATAAGCCTGACCAGGAGCACTTCTGTCTTGTATAAACCGAGTTTGAACTTGTTCACCCACATCCATCACTGTTGATCAGCACTAGTCTAGAGCAGAGACAATTTCTTTGGACTAAAGTAGCAAGGAGAAAGCTGGGTGTTATCTGCATATTGGTGATGCTCAACCGATAACTCTGGACAACCTTCCAGTAGCTTCATGTTAAATAGCATGGGGGACAAAACAGAGCCCTGTGGGACCCCACAAACCAAGGAATTGAACAAGAATTCCCCAGAAGCATATGTTGGGTTCGCCCCTCCTTTTGGCAGAGAGCCAATGTAAAACATTACCTCCTATGTCCCATCCCAGTAAAGCAGCTCAGAAGGATACCATGGACAATGGTATCAAATGTTGTTCAGAGGTCCAACAGAACCAACAGTGACACATTCCTGCATCCAATTGCCAGAGAAGGTCATCCACCAAGACAATCAAAGCTATTTCTGTCCCACAGCCAGGCCTGAAGCCAGCCTGAACTATATCCAGATATCCTGTCTTATCCAGGAATGCCTGGAACTGGGAGGCACCATAGCCTTGCCCAAAAATAGAGTATTAGAGACAAGCCAAAAAATATCTCATGGAGTGGGATCTATGACATGTTATGGGAGAAATGATCCCCTACTAAGGGAGAAATGATCCCCTACTATAGCCATTAAAGCAACAAATGAATGGATGGTAGAAAGTTCTTCTCTGACTTCCATTAATATGCAAGCTGGAGATGAACTAAAGTGCCAAAAGTCTTATCTTTTAATTTAAGGGAAACGTTAGGAGTTGCTGGGGTTTATGTCTCACATCAAAGAATGTTTGACCTTTAACAACATCACTAATTTTAATATTTCCTATTCCCATAAAGAGTATTAAAATATGGGTTTCATATGATTGGCCACGATGCTTAAAAACTACTGCAGTCAGTCAAGCTAGCTAATGCAATCAGTCAAGCCAATTTTGGAAACATGACCAACAGACAACAGGAAAATTATGTAGTGAACCAACTCACCTTTCCTATCTCATCTCCTGTAGTTATTATGATTAATGATCAATCATGCAGAACAAACGTGTTTACAGGTTAAAGATATAGACTGCCACGCCCTTCATTTTACTCATTTTGTGTCCCCCCACCTTTTTAAAAAAAATCCGTCACAGTTCTGGCTTTTGCTGCAGCTCTTATCTCAAACGTGGGGTTGTGAAAGTGATCACAGAATCAACACATAGTTACCTGATTAGCAGAGCTGACACTTACAGTGATTGCAAGAATATAATGGAAAACCAATTCCAGCAACTGTGTAGTGGGCATGGTGAATGACATGTATTAAAAAGAATTACAGTGAGAGTTCGAAAATGGGCCATCAAGAATCAAACGATCTCACATCTGCACTGTCGTGTCATCACAGATTGCTCTACAGGGCAATATTGGTAAAAGATTAATGTTATCTTGCTGGCACTGGATAGTCCATTTATGTGAAGCACAGAAGCCACAAAGAACTTCTGTTACCTGTTGGTGTTAATGTATTAAGTCATACATACCTAACAGTATAAATAGAGACCATACAGCTACCTGACCTAATACTTCCCAACTATTCCTCCATTAAATTCCAAATCAATGGAAGATTCTAAAACAGGCAAAGGAAGTCTGTGGCATTACAGATGTTTATTTTATTTAAATAAACACTTCTGTCTCATGCACCTAGCACCTACACACCAGTAACAGGTACAAACAACAGCAAAATATAGTAAAGTGACACGGTAGAACAGTCAACTCTCTGTATCAGTGGACTACCCATCCCCAGATTGGAGCATCCTTGAATGGCCCCACCCCATTATTATCAGTGGTGATGTGTGCACATGGCCACACCAATGCAGTTGTGCACACATCGTGTGTCCATTGGCAATAATGGGAATTGAAGTCCTGTGCTTTTTACTACCCATGGGCTGTGGGGGAGGGTCCAGAAAGGAACCCCTGCCAAGGGCTGACTGTATAATAGAAACAGATTAATAACGTATATAGAACATTTGATAGAACTCATTAAGTGAGTAACTGTCTGAACAAGAAAGTGTTTGCTACATGTTGATGTGGCAAAAATAAGGGTGCTTGCCTTGTCTCTTGAAGCAAGGAATTGCAGAGCTTTGGTATGGTCATCACTAAGAAGTCCCTTTCTTTTGTTTCCATCAGATCTTAGGGGACAGCTAGCTGCCATGGAGAGATGTGGTCCCTCAAGTATCTGACACCTAAGCATTCAGAATCATTACTGGTATTTTTCATGGGTGCCTTGGGCGGGGGAAAGATATCCAATGTAGATTCTTATCATCATGTTTAGAACAGATACACTAAAATATAGAAGGCTTCTCTTAGTTAAAATTAAGATACTTATTTTTAATTGTTTTATTCTAAACATGACAAAATTTAGATCCAGTCCATACATAGGATTATGTGGGATGATGGCAAAAAGTCTACAATAATTGTATCAACATAATTTATCTATGTATTTAAATAAGTTTGGAACAGAGGAAATATTGTAAATATTACAAAGATCATTGGAAATTTTTCTTCCTGAATATTCTTATTGTAACAATTCGCTAAAACTATTTACAATATTGTGAAGTTGAAGGCTTTCACAGCCAGAATCCATAGTTTTTTGTGGGGGGTTTGGGTTATCTGGCCATGTTCTGGAAGAGTTTATCCCTGGTGTTTCACCAGCATCAGTGGCTGGCATCTTCAGAGAAAGAGTGCTTTATCTGTATATTTCTGCATGGCAGTGTGGTAGTGAACTGGATGGCCTTTCAACAGGTCCTGAGATTCTATTACTGAGTCTGGATCCAACTCTATGTTTACTCTGATACTTAAAGTGTTCAATGGAGCGCATTCTTTAATTAAGTACAGATTGCAGCCTTAAAAAGGTCCATGATGTTTTATGTTCTGTGTTAAAACAATGTGTTGCTATATGCTGTAATAACACATAGCAGATAATAAAAATAAAGATTAAATTCAGAGCTACACTGATGCTCAAAAACTTTGTTTTAGTTATTGCCTTCAATAAAATGTGAAAATAATTTACTCCTAATTAAGATACATATTGAATTAGGTAGTTTTAGAAGTTTCAAATGACAGTCAACCAGTAAAAACAACAACAGAAGTTTGGATCAGACTATATGCACTTAGTTCTGCTCATTATTTTACCTAAATTAAAGGATGCCCAAAGAAGCAAAAGAGCAGTCAGAAAACATTTCCAAATTGACATTTAAGGAAAATGGTAATTTCATCATGGAAATAAAGTCACTGGGTTACACTGTCTACAATTCCATTTTATAAATACTGGCAGTTTTAATAATCCAAGGGATGAGGCAACAATTGTACTGTGGCAGCGAACCATGCCAGCTAAATGCCATCTCAAATATTGCTACAGCAATCACTTTAGAGCTTAAGTTGCATACGCAACTAGATAATGCCAGATCCCAAAGATGAAGCAATTACCACCCTCAACTGATTAGTAATTGCACAGAGACATTAATCTTTTAGTTCAGCATAGCTCTCTATTCATTTGCATAAATTCTAGCTCCACTTTTAAATTCATTTTCCCAGTGAGATTTTGTTAATATGTAAATCTAGCTTTATGGAGATAAACATATTTAAATGTTAATATATTAATGAATTTACTATTGCTAACTTTTATTTGCACTGCACAATAAGAGGCGGGTAATTGTATATGAATGGAGTCAGGAGCTCCCTGTGTCTGTTCTTGTCTGACACAAACAAGAACTTATTTACCTTCCTGAGTGGTGTGTCTTCTAAGAGTTTTATGACATGGTGTCAAAAGTCAAGTTTTAAATCATCAGATTCCCAAAAAGACAAAGAGAATAGCACTGGAAGCTTTCAGGTTTAGTAATCATGAAGTATGGCCTGAATGGAAGAATATATTTGTTTGTTGTTGCCTGGCTGCAAAATGGAAGGAAAAATGCAAGTAAATTCACTTATTTGTGTTATGGGAAAAGATGTTCACAATGGTTAGTGCTGATGCAAGCACCTATGGACTATGTGAAATACTACTAGAGCTCATGACTCAGAATGGGTATCAACTGTATTCTGTTCCAGACCTTTTACTGAAGCAGCAGCAGCAGCAGCAAAAACAACAACAAACCACTATATACTTCAAAGAACATTTCCTTGCTAGTGCACGGGAATCTTTTATATATACTTCTGCATATCTTCTTTCTGACTCTTTAGGAATATCCTAATACCTTGCAGAACTTAGTAAAAGTAACTTGATTTGAATAAAGAACCACTGCAATAGAGAGCCAGTGTAGCATAGTAGTTTGAGTGTTGGACTACAACTCTGGAGACCAGGGTTTGAATCCCTGCTCAGTCATGGAAACCCACTAAGTGACCTTCAGCAAATCACACTCTTAGCCTCAAAAAAATTTACAATTTACTTCACAACATTTTCTCAAGAGAACAATAGTTACTTTTATCCAGGACCCACACAGTCCTTATATTAGGTTACTTTCCTAAACTTAGTTAAGTACCAGCCGCCCAAGCTAATGGTATCCCACAAGATATTACACCGCAGCAACTCCCTCTCTCAGAGTTCTGTACATGTCCTGAGTCCCTCAATTCTGGACTCTAACCCTAACCGTCCCCATCTGACTCTGTCACCAACTGCCCTAATTATCCTCTCCAGCCTTCAATTTGATTGGCTGGCTCCAGCTCTCTCCCTACTGTCTGCCTTCTCTCTACAATCAGCACTCTACATGGGACAAGCAGGCTAGTCCCTGCGGCAGAGGGTAAATGGACATAAATCAGACATTAGGAATGGGAATACACAAAAAACGGTGGCAGAACATTTCAATCTCTCTGCGCATTCCATCTCGGACCTTAGAACAGTGGCCCTTGAACAAAAGAACAACAAAGGAGAAACAGCAGAACTGGAATTCATCCATAAACTATAGTCCCTCAGCAATGAATTGAACAGGGATAATGGCTTCCTGACTCACTACACACATTCCAACACTATCTGATCCCATTCTCAGGGGGGCATCCTACACTCATCTATTCGCTCTACCTACAGGCGAGTTTCCAATGCCAAACTGGTCTTGCCTCTTCATTTCCATACCCATTGGTCAGTTCACAATGTCAACTTCTTTTTTTCAGTTAGTCTCAAAGATGCTACAAGATCTCTCTACATATCGATCCATGGAAGATGAGAAATCTCCAAGAGTTCCTGTCCTCCACTGCTCTATTTAGTTCCTGTTAATTCATACCTTTGACCTCTTTTATAGAGTCCATCCATCTAGCATGTGGACTCCCTCTCTTTTTGCTTCCATCTACCTCTCCTAGCCTTATTGCTTTTTTCCAGTGAGTCATACCTTCTTGTGATATAGCCAAAGTATGACAGCCTTATTTTAGTCAACTTGAATTCCAGAGAGATTTCTGGTTTGATCTGTTCCAGGAGCCATTTGTTTAACTTCTTGCCTGTCCATGGTATCCTCGGCACTCTTCTCCAACACCACATTTCGAATTAATTCATTTTCTTCATATCCTCTTTCTTAACTGTCCAGCTCTCACATCCATACATGGTAATAAGGAATACAATGGCTTGTACAAGTCTAACTTTCATGCTGAGTTGTATATCTTTACATTTTGGGGTCTTTTCTAATTCTTTCATAGCTGTCTTCCCCATACTTAGTCTTCTTATGATTTCTTGACTGCGGTACTTGCTCTGATCAACTTTTGATCCTAGGTTTGAGAACTTTTTTACTATTTCTATTTCCTCATTCTCAAGGTCAAATTTGTGTAAATTCTCTGTGGTCATTATATTTGTTTTCTTTATGTTCAACAATAAGCCTGCTTTTACACTTTCTTCCTTGATCTTCCTTAGTAATTGCTCGAGGTCTGTGATGTCTTCTGCTAGTAGTATTGTGTCGTCTGCATACCTTAGATTTTTGATATTCCTTCCTCCTATTTTCACTCCTCCTCCTTCTGTCTTCAACCTACTTTTCATATAATATGTTCTGGATAGAAGTTGAACAGATGGTGAAAGGATGCAATCTTGCCAATTGGGAACCATCTGGTTTCTCCATGTTCTGTTCTGACAGTAGCCTCTTATCCCGAGTACAGATTTCTCATCAGCACTATCAGGTGTTTTGGCACTCCCAAGTCTTTAAGGGTGTTCCATAGTCTTTTGAGATCTATGCAGTCAAAGGCTTTGCTATAGTCTGTAAAGCACATGCTGATTTTTCATTTGGAATTTCTTGGTGTGGTCCACTAGCCACTGTATTTTTGCAATGTGGTGCCTAATGCCTCTTCCTTTCCTGAACCCCCCTTAAACCTCTGGAATTTCTTTATCCATGTTTGGTTGGAGTCTATGTTGCAGAATTATTTGCATAATTTTGCTAGCTTGGGAGATTAGAACTATAGCTCTATAGTCGCTGCAGTCTTTTCTGACTCCTTTTTTGTGGATGGGGATGTATATTGATTATTTCCAATCTGTTGGCCATTGTTTTGTTTTCCATATCTGTTGACATCTGTTGGTTAGCACTGGTATTGATTCTGTCAGTGTGGATTGAAGCAGTTCAACTGGAATATCATCTATTCCTGGTAATTTATTTTTTCCCCATTTCTCTAATTGCAGCTTCCACCTTTCTTTCTCGAATGTGGGGATTCATATTCATATGGCTCTTCAAACCATGTGTCCTTCATTTTGCTATTCCTTTTATATCCAACATCTTTTTATTCCTTCCTCATCTTGAATTATGTTATTTTTATTGTCACAGAGTATCGCAGTCCTTGATTTGAATTTTGCTTTGATTTCCTGGATCTTATAGAATACAGTTCTTGTTTTTTCTCTTTTTGTTTTTCTTCACTATCTCTCTGCATTGATGGCTGTAGTATTTGTCTTTATCTTTTTGCTCCAGTCATTGAACTGTTGTATTCATGGTTCTGAGTTTGTTCCTGTCTGCCTTTTGTTTTGCTTCTCTTTTTTCTTTTATTGCTTGTAGCATTTTATATGTCATCCATGGTTTCTTCTTTTTCTTTTTGACTAAGTGTCTGTCTGCATTCTTCTTTTATAGTGTCCCTGGCTCCTAACCTTAGTTCTTCTGGTTCACAGTCTATTGTGCTTAGGAGCAGAAATTTGCTCTTTATATTGTCAATCAATTCTGTTGAAATATTGTTTAGGTCAAATTTTGGTATGATGAATGGTTTTGTTCTCTTCTTACATTTTACTCTTATTTTTGATATAAGTAATTCATGATCTGTGCCACAGTCAGCATCTGGTCTAGTCTAACCATAAGTCAAAATGACTTGAAGGCACACAACAACCACCATTACAATGTCAATGCCTTCCAACTAAAACAATTAGATTCAGCCCAATAGATTAACTGATATGTTCCAGGGAAAATGCTGATTATAGCAACCACCTTGTAAAGATCTCCTCTGTTCAAGTATAAAAACAACAATAAGTTAGAAGATAATGTTAAAGGCTGTGTGTGCTTCTTTAATAGCATCTGTTTAATCAAATTTAAACAACTTCTCATTCACACCAGAGCTTCAAGAAGTCTTAAAATTATTACATAATGCTCTCATTTAAATGCATATCAGTCACATGTTAAGAACATGTGAACAGTGCTAGATTCTGCAGGGAAAATGAGACATATCTTGCACATTTTCAATGAAAAAGAATTAGTGTTATTTGAGAGCAGAGCAGCTTTGTGCAGCACCCAGTCACACTGTAAAAATACACTTCTAGTGAATGGTGTTCTAATACACCAAAATGAAGTCAAGTCAATAAGTGAATTATTCTTTTTTGAAACCTTACTGTAGCCCATACAAGACAACAGAACAAAACAATCTAATGCAACCTGAATAGCTGTAGACAAGTATTGGCAATGTATATTTAACAATCAAATCAGGCTCATTAGGATTCAACTTTGTTCCAAAACATGCTTTGATGACTACAATAGTAAGCAATGAGAATAATGTGTATAATATCCTTGTGTTTTAGGTGCACAGATTTCTGGTAAAACACACCACGTGTCTAAAGGTATGTCCTTACACTGGCCTTAAGAATAAATTTTGGGAAACGTTAGTGTTACGTTAGTGAAAATGTGAGGATACAGACAGCCCAAAAGGGGTGGCTTAGAGCTGCTCCTTCTAGGCTGGATCAGGGCCAGGGCAAACAGATGCCCGGTCCCAATCCAGCCAGATTAAGCCCCAAAAAGCAGCGGATAAGATCTGCTCATTTTGGGGGCAGAAAGAAGCCGCCCCTTCTCCCAAAGAGCCAGTTTTTCCCTTAGACAGTGGGGAAAGTGTCATCTAAGCGTCATGCCTCAAGCAGGAGAGAAGTCGACTGGCATGCGATGACCAGTCCAGCTTCTATTCCGCTTGAGGGCATGGCACATCTAAACACTACACTTCTAAGTCAGTCCCAAGCAGGCTAAAACAGGCTGGCTGTTCAGCCCCAATGTCTACTTTATAAAAGTAGCATGTCCTGGAACAGAACGTCCACATTTCCATTTCAGGGTATAATATGCAAAATGTTTCTGGCCAAGGAAACTGTCCTGGGGGGGGGGGGGGAACACCCCACTGTAACAAAATCTTTATACAAACTTTACTTTTTCAGAGTATGCAATCGGACTATAAAGTAATTTCTCCCTAAGAGCAGTGTATTTTGCTGCTACTGTGCACCTTGAAGTTGTTGTTTTATGGCAAATCTAATGCAAAGCTATCAGGTGATTTTCTTGGCAAGGTTTGTTCAGAGGAGGTTTGCCATTTCCTTTTGCTGAGGCTGACAGAGTGTGGTTAGTTCAAAGACTCCTACTGAGATTCCATGGCTGAGTGGGGATTCAAACCCAAACTTTCTCAGAGTCCTACTGCAATACTCAAACCACTACACAACAATGTATTTATTTACCAGGGATGTACCTATGGGGGAAAGCCATTGAGGGCAATGTTCCCTAGAAGAATTCCATCCCCCTAAATGAATTTTTCCTTTGGTACCCAAATTTGTAGCATTGCAGAGACTGAGACATCAAAAAAATTATTCATACCTAAACTCTTACTTTTGCTGTGTTCTCACTCCCTTGGTAATTCTGTCTGCCCTTTTTCTTTAGATGGATGAACTGTATTTCTAAATGTTTGCTGAAATTTTAACTTACTGCAATCCTAGAAATTTAAAGACTGAAGGGAAATTTCATGAGGGGTGAGAATTTTTATGGGGGGGGGAACATGTCTCATCCCCCCCTCGCATTTCAACCTTACCTATCTGTCATTTATTTGCTCAAAACCACTATTTCACTGATTTTCCACAGGCACAAGGGGAGGAATATGTGATCTATATATGATACCTTTTCTTTCCTCTGATGGATGAGGCCTAGATTGGGCAAATCGCAACCGCTGTATTATTTTGTTACTTTTGTTAATCAAAATCAGTTTGAGTAAGGGAAGGGCAGGATAGAGAAGACAGTTGAAACTGTGCAGCCCAAGTTGCTTTTCTCCACATGGAAAAAACTTATTTCGCAAATTATTATTATTATTAATATCCCATTCTTTCCCCCAAACTGGGACTCAAAGCAACTTACAAGATTAAAAATAGTACAATTAAAAACACGGAAAAATGTTATATTAAAACAGAATTAAATTATTACAATATTAAACCAGATTGCATATAAAGGAATAAAAAATAAAATATGCAATTAAATTAATGGGTTTTTTTCCTTATGAAAAAGCCTACAGGAAAGTTAAAGCTTTATTTCCTAGAGAAAGAAGATGAGAATGTACAGCCACAAGTTTGGGTGAAGAGGGTGAATAAAGGCTTTGAACTTAAGACATTTAAGAAAAGGCTGCAAGTTTTAAACTTTACTGTGAAACTTTTGGGCCAAGACAGACGGGTGGGAAAATGCCACCCCTTTTTGCTGCGTAGCGTTGCCACAGCAACAAACAGCTAGGCACTGCCATGCAGCAAAAAAGGAGCTGCCTAGAGCAGCTCCTTTTTGTGACTTTGTAAGAGCTGTGTCACAGCCCTTATGACGCCGCTTCCTGGAAGAGACGTGTGGTCACTCAGATGCTAAGAGATGGAACAGTATTTCTTATAGGAGATCTGGTGGATAAGCTCGCCAGAAGAGATCCATCTTAACTGCCCTCCTGAAAGGCTCCAGGGATAACCAATAGCAAATGGGACTGCTTTTCTGGGATGCCACCCCTTTACCCATTTTTGGATGGAAGCACTTACGTGTGATGAAGTCCTAAGAATCCCTAACCTCCACTGCCTTGCCCAGATCCTGCAAGCCCTTGTCAGACAGGCTGGGAGGGGGGATGATTAAAGTGGGGATTCTCTCTGCCCCTTTTGATATTCTCAGGATGAAAGCCTCAATAAACTTCCAAGCAACTCAAGATCTTTCACACAGGTCTTTCAAATTCACAAATTATTCTTCTGGAAATATACTAGCTGAGGGGGTATGTTACACAGTGTGGAAGCAATAACAGCAAGGAACCCAGATGCACAGTGACATGAGCTTCCCTCTCCAAACATTGGAGTAAATCACATGACAAAAGGAAGCCAAGACAGAGTGGCAGAGAAGCAGCTTTCCCCTTACATCTCCTCATGGCATCATAGCACTTTCATTCTCTTTCTGGGGGTGGTGGTCATAAAAGTGTGCCTTTTGTCAAACTGGTAAAATCTGTTTGCAAAAAGGCACACTTTTATGACTGTCTTCTATGGGAAGGAGAACAGAAGTGATACAACAGCAAGGAGAAAGCTGCTTCTTTACTGTTCCATTTCAGCTTTCATTTGTCATGCGATAAGACTCCAAGTATGTGTTTTTCTCTCCTTTTACTTACATTGTGTTAACCACGCCTGGTTTAGCATCAGTTGCTAGGTATCTGTCCAAAGTGTAGAATATATCTTAACTGTTCTGAAATAAATAAAGCTTAAGAGATGCAAAATGGCTGCAGGCAGTGGTAATTTCAATCATTTCTCATGACAGCAAACAAGACACATATAGTGAAGTGAGGAAAGAAAAAAAACTATATCCACCAGATCCTCTTGATCATTCAATGAAGTAAAATTGATCTAGAACTATATCATCTGACCTATTTTGGCTTATAAGCAAAACAGGCATCCTTGCTGGTATGTCTGCTTCATTTTGGCTTGAGGGTTGGTGGGAATGATGAATTCATGTATCCTCCAACTGTCAGCAAAAGGTCAACTGAGTACCGTAATCGTGACATCCCTCACTCGAGAGAACCTTTAGCTTACCAGATGTACCTGCTGATCCATCATTTCCTTCTTAAAGAACTAACTCCTCTGTCTGTAGTTGGCAGATCCCCATGCAGATATATATGCTGGATGCATTAATCTCTCCTATCTGAATGAATTAAATATTTCAATTACACTATAATAAAAATAACACACTATACCTGTTAAAATGACATCTACGAATAGATCTTCATGTGTGGGATTCTTGAAGTTTATGATGACAGAAGAATGATGACCGAGGCAAGAACTTACACAAGCTGGTTCCATTGGTTGAGGAATCAGACCAATACCAGACAAGAAAAATACCCATTCCTTGAGCTGTAGAAAGAAAGAAAAAATACTAGTATTTTACATTGCAACCACACCTTAGTCCTTTTCTTCTGGAAATTTGCAATTTAAATTAAAGAATGACAGTCCAGTCAAGAGGTATTGGTACACAAATGGAGCTCCACTGCAAATTCAGAGGTTGAACTAACACCATTCTCTTAGCACTGGAGAATCCTCTACATGGATCATCAGACTGAAATACCTGGCACTTTTCTTTATATCCAGTATGGAGTGTTCCATACATTAATGACATGGAAATATTACAACAATCGTTGATCCAATATTCATGCTTACTCACTTGGATGGTGTTTTTCCTATGACAAGTGTATCTACCTCCACTGTTGACATAAGAAATACATGACATGGCTGCTCAGTGTCTGCCTGATTTGTTCAACTCTTTCATATCAAAAAAGACAGGAAATATTACATCAATCGGATTTTGCTATGTCACATTGCATTATGTACACGGTGAAAGAAACAGCAGTATAACATGAAACCAAGTAAATTATTATTTGGATATGCTAAACTGCAGATTATAAAATTTTTAGTGTCGCTTGGCAAGTTATTCATAACAGTAGGGGAGCCTACTGACCACAAGTTTTCATTTAAATACCAATCTGACTATTCAAAAAATAGTCTGGTTCATCTCAGACTGATTCAGAAGCTTCCCAATTCAATCTGAACAAAATGTAAATAATGATATGGAAAACCAAGTTGTTTTTGTTTGTTCGAATTGGAAGACATTAGCAAGTACAGTACTCATTGCAAGGTAGTTACATCTGACAAATAGATTAATAGGTGCAGGGAGTTTTGTACTACAGTTGGCCCTTCGTTCTTGCAGGGGGATCCATTCCACGCGCCCCCCCCCCAAAACAGAGGCTCTTGCTTAGTCAAGCCCTATACACTTGAATGGAGTGCGCCCCTGTGCGTGCATGCCATTGCAATTAGCCTTCCACGCATATTCAACAACGAGGATCTCAGACCCGTGCATTAGGAGGGGCGACTGTATATGCTTTTTATACTTATGCCAATATCAATCTTTTTATGTTATTTTATTTTGCAGAATTTAATTTAAAAATTCTCTGATAACACCCTTTGTGAAACAATCCTACAACATTTCAGATGAAAAGACACAGGGATATTTCTGCAAAAGTTATCTTTACATTTTAATGGTTTCCTATTTTTCACAGATACAGTCTTAACCTCTATTCTCCTATGATGATGAATCACTAAGAATGTTTTGGGAAGTCTTCTGATTCAGAATAAATCCACTTCATAGGAGTTTGCTTCAAAGCAGATATGTCCTAGATCTCTCTGAATCAGTCCAATTCAATTTGGAATTTGACCTAATACTAAGCATGATCCCATTAAAAGTACATAATATAATTTCATTACTCATTTAACAACTGTGCTTTTCTAGGTGATCCACAGACATGCATGTACCAATGAAGTTCTAAAAGTTCTAAAATAATTTATTCAACCTTATTTGAAAAACAACTTAATGCCTCACACCTGTAATTCTTAACTGATGATAAGCTAATTATTTAAGTAACCAAATATTAACCAATCCAGTGTTTTGGCTAGCATGCTGACTAGTTCTGCTTATTATTATTTATTTTTTAGTTTTAGGCGCAGTACAGACCATCCAAAAACAGCGGCCTCCCAGTGCCTGTTTTTCTGCATGAGGGAAGCTGCAGCTGCCAAACTGCATTGCTTCCTGCCAGCAGAAAAAGAACCCACAAAAAGCAGGTTCTTTTCAAACCACGGTGGCGTTGTGACAAGTGTGTCACTGGTGCACTGGTTACATAAGTGCGGTGCCGTGCGGATGCTACAAGGTGCTTACGTAACAATGGTGGCACCCATGTATACAGGGCGCCGCCATTGTTACACCCTCATCATGTGCTAGGGTTGCGGGGCATGTGGGCGCTCCTTGCCTCTCCACATGCCCATATTTGAGAACATGAATTATTCATATTAGCATATTAAGCAGGCTAGTACGGAAAGAATCTAACTAAAGGATACATGACAGGATCCAATAACAGATCCTGCTCACTTCTAACTTTGCGCAGTACTATTAGTCTCATTCCATTACCTACTGATGTTACTGCTTTGCTGAGAGAGCTAAGCAATATCAGTACATTAACATTTCAGTAAATATTATATTCAACCTGGCATTTCAGTTGTGCTGTCCCAACAAAGTTAATTTCAGTTATAAAAAACAAGAGCAAAGTGATTATACTTTGAGTTCAAATTCTTATTGCAGAGAGTTCTTTCCATAGCTCAAAACCAGAAACAAATGAAGCAAATAATAACCCATAGTGGTTTCTCTCAATTCAGCAATGAAGCACAATCAGTTAATGCTTGTCCGATATAGTGCTGCCATTAGTTGATTTTAGATTAGTCAGCTACTCAGCTATGAAAAGGCTTAAACTGTCAGTTCAGAAGCATTTAATCAGTGAAATCAAGGAAAGAAAATCAATGTCATTTTTAAAGTTAAAGTTCTGTTGTGCTTTCTGCATGCTTTCCGAAGGACATTTCTGAAGGCCTTTGTCACAAATCTTAGCATTAGGTTAGTGCAAACAAGAAAATAGTGAAATATTCTCGATGTAATTTTTATCAGTGTGATCAGTGTGGGATCATTGCCTTTAGAAATGCTGTGGACAAGTCAGTTCCAAATGATTTAGGGATGAAAAGAGCAAAGACAAGTCACAAAGGTTATAGCAAAATGCTGAAAAGGTTGACAGGGCTGGACATAGCAAGTGAAAGAATGAGTATTGATTAAAAGTTTGGCTGAGATAAAATCTTGGAGATTTGCCACTATTTGACAGGAAAGACACAAGTCGACAGAAAATGAGCATCAAGTGTCAAAAGACTCCATTTTAATCGGAATGTTTCAGTGAATTATTTACTTATATCATTAGTTTTGTATTGGATAGAAGAACCAAAGTTTTAAATTTATTGATCAGAGTTCTGTGAGCTATTATGGTTTTAGAGAGAGTAATAATACTTTATCCTCTCAAACTGTTCTTTAGGGTACAGTATATATGCCAAAATATTGCTTTTTTCTCTCAATACATATTCAATACACATTCTCAATATATATTCAAGCAGAAATAACAATCTTAATATTCTATCTTACAAAGTGAGTTAACATTTATGCAATGTTAACTGCAAATAACAAAAATAAATTTAGGATCTAAGTCCTATCATGTTTTAAGAAATTGCTGGAGACCAAACAGATTTAAACAGCGCCGCGGGAAGCCCAGGAACAGCTGGGGAAGGCGAGGAGGGGTGTGCCGGTGGGAGCAGCTCATCATAAAGCCAGCTCGCCGGTGCCCTTTGGGACTTGGTTTGTTCTGACCCTGCGCAGCTGCGCAGCCCAGAGGACGTCGCCGGCCCAGACCATCGCAGCACCGCTGCTGCGCATCTGCGCAGCAGCGTAGTGAGGGTGGGGGGTTGTGGCTCTTCTCAGCTGAGTTCCATCTACAGGGGAATGACGTTATTTTTTGTCTCCCTCTGTCTTGGGGATTTGTCCGTGTTAGTGGGGTTGAAAGTAGATATGGGATGTGGAAAGCTTGGTGAGGTGGTGGATGATTATGATAATGATATGTGAGCTCCTACTGAAGTTGTGTGGGGCAAGGGGAGGTATGGCGGTAGGAGAGTGGAGGTACAACGGAACGGAAGGTGAGATCGATGCGTAATATCTATCTCACCTTCCATCCACTCTCCTAACCAAAGAGATCTGAGGGTCAGTCCAACCGTACCACAAACCCTGTCTCTGCTCCTGTGCAATGCCAAGTCCATAAAGAACAAGACCCACATAATTTATGATCTCCTAGAGGATAAGAACTGTGACCTGGCTTGTATCACTGAGACGTGGCTGGGGCCTGAGAGCGAAGCAGTGTAGGCACAGGCCCTTCCAGCCGGGTACTCAAGGACCAGATCAGGTTAGGTGGGTGGGTGGGGGGGGGGGGGGGGGGTGGCCTTGATCCATAAGAACATCTTATCCTTATCCAGGAAACATGTCCAGAAAACGGACTTCATTGAGTGTATTTACCTGACCCTGAAGGCCAGAGACAGCCTGGGGATTCTGTTCATCTACCGGCCACCCCGTGTGCTAACAGACTCCCTGGCCGAGCTGACACAACTGGTCTCGGAGCTGGTGTTGGAGTCCCCGAGGCTTCTTGTCCTGGGGGACCTCAACATCCCCTCCAAGGCCAGTCATGTTCCAACAAGTGCGGCTCGGGAGATCAGGGCTACCATGACTGCCATGGGCCTGTCTCAACTGGTCTCTGGGCCCACCCATCCTGCTGGTAATACCCTCGATGTTGTCTTCAGTACGGACATGGATATTCCGTGGGCAGAGGTATCTAATATCTCTGCCCTGTCTTGAACAAACCATTTCCTGGTTGAGGTTCGGCTCAATGCTTCTACCTATAGTCCTCCCAACGGTGGAGGACCTATTAGGCTGGTCCACCCTCGAAGGCTGATGGAACCCAAAAGGTTCCAAGAAGCCCTAGAGGGGTATATGGTTGGAACTGATGGCAACTCTGTTGATGCCCTGACTAACATCTGGGATACTAATCTCTCCAGGGCTATACACAGTATCGCTCCCAAGCGTCCTTTCCGGCCTGCTTCCAAAAAACAACCCTGGTATACGGAAGATCTCAGGGAAAGGAAGCGGGCTGTGCAACGACTAGAGCGCAACTGGCGAAGACATCAGCACTTAGCCGACAAGGCACTCCTAGAGTCTCTTTTGAAGGACTACGGAGTGGCAATAAGTGCAGCTAAACATTCGTTTTATGCTGCACGTATTGCGTCTGCGGAGTCGCGTCCGGCAGAGCTATTCAGGGTAGTGAGGGAGCTAACTCATCTGCCCCCACAACCTGAACCCTATTTTAGAGCCAACAAAAGCCTGCTGTGACAAATTTAACAACTTCTTCGCGGATAAAATCTCTCAGATAAGGGCTGATCTCGACGCCAGTGTTTATTCAGAACCAAGAAGAGAGGTGTCCAGAGCTTCCGTGGACTCTGTTAAACTGGATCATTTTGAGTTTGTTAATACAGAGGAAGTGGACAAGATCCTTGGAAGCGTTAGGAAGACGACATGCTCTCTCGATCCCTGCCCCTCATGGGTAGCAGCTCAGGGGAGGTCTGCGGTGACAACCTTGTTGCACCACATAATTAATACATCTCTAAGAGAGGGAAAGTTTCCATCTTAACTGAAATTAGCAGTTGTAAAACCTCTGCTGAAAAAACCCTCCTTAGACCCCCTGATTCATAATAACTATTGGTCTGTATCACTGCTGCCTTTTTTGGGGAAGGTGATCGAGAGAGCGGTTGCACTCCAGCTCCAGGCACTCTTGGATGAAATGGATTTTCTAGACCCATTTCAAACCGGTTTCCAGGCGGGCTATGGAGTTGAGACTGCCATAGTCGCCTTAGTCGATGATCTCCGTCTGGGCATGGACGGAGAAGCGTGTCCCTGTTAGTGCTTTTGGATATCTCAGCGGCTATCGATACCATTGACCATGGTATCCTTCTGGAACGCCTGAGGGAGTTAGGTATCGGGGGCACTGCGCTCCAGTGGTTCCGTTCCTACCTCTTGGGTAGATTCCAGATGGTGCAGCTGGGGGACGTTTGCTCTGATAAGAGGGCGTTTACATCTGGTGTCCCTCAAGGAGCTATTCTGTCCCCCATGCTATTCAACATTTACATGAAACCGCTGGGAGAGATCATCCGGAGTCACGGGGCGCGGTGTTATCAGTACGCTGATGACACCCAAATATACTTCTCTGTGTCTCCGACTGATGCAGTGACTAGGGATGGCATCTCTCCTCTAAATGCCTGCTTGGAGTCGGTAATGGGCTGGATGAGGGGGAAAAAACTCAGCCTGAATCCAAAGAAAACGGAAGTACTGGTAATAGCTTCATCGGGCCCAGGTAGTGGAATTTGTTCACCTGTCCTGAATGGGGCCACGCTCCCCCTGAAGGACTCAGTTCACAGTCTGGGGGTGCTTCTGGACTCATCGCTCCACCTTATATCTCAGGTGGATGCGACAGTCAGGAGCACTTGTTATCAGCTTTGGCTGATATGCCAGCTGCGACCCTTCCTGGGCCGGGGGGACCTCAAAACAGTGGTACACACTTTGGTGACCTCTCGGTTGGATTTCTGCAACGCGCTCTACATGGGGCAACCCTTGTACCAAACCCGGAAGCTTCAATTAGTGCAGAATATGGCAGCTAGGTTAGTCACTGGATGCTCCAGGACTACCCACATAACACCTATTCTGCAAGATCTTCATTGGCTGCCCATTCACTTCCGAGCCCAATACAAGGTGTTGGTTATTACCTATAAAGC
>NC_056524.1:77726847-77735383 GCF_019175285.1 Sceloporus undulatus | reverse complement strand
AGGTGGATGCGACAATCAGGAGCACTTGTTATCAGCTTTGGCTGATATGCCAGCTGCGACCCTTCCTGGGCCGGGGGGACCTCAAAACAGTGGTACACACTTTGGTGACCTCTCGGTTGGATTTCTGCAACGCGCTCTACATGGGGCAACCCTTGTACCAAACCCGGAAGCTTCAATTAGTGCAGAATATGGCAGCTAGGTTAGTCACTGGATGCTCCAGGACTACCCACATAACACCTATTCTGCAAGATCTTCATTGGCTGCCCATTCACTTCCGAGCCCAATACAAGGTGTTGGTTATTACCTATAAAGCCCTAAATGGCTTGGGCCCAGGGTACTTGGAGGACCGCCTCTCCCCATATAATCCGCCCCGCACACTCAGGTCTGCAGGGAAAAACTTGCTGGAGGTCCCAACTGCATGTTATGTGAGGACCTCGCAATGGGCCTTTTCAATCTCGGCCCCGAGAATATGGAATAATCTCCCTGACGAGCTCCATTCCACCACATCTTTGGACTTGTTTAAGAAGAATCTCAAGACCTTCTTCTTTTCCCAAGCTTTCCCCCCATGAGATGTGACTTTGGTTTCCCCCCTCTATTTGGTAATGACTCTGGCTATGTTTTTCTGGATTCCCCTACTCAGCTACTCAAGTATTAGTTTTATATGCTGTTTTATATCTTGTTTTATCTGTTTTATTGATTATTGTAATTTTATCTGGATTTCTATGCCGCTTTGATCTGAATTGGAAAAGCGGGATAGAAATAAACTATTATTATTATTATTATTATTATTATTATTATTATTATTATTATTAAATTAGTTTAAGCATTTGGTAGTTAAGTATTCCCTTCTCATACTTTTGTGTCATTTTAACAGGGGCAATAGAACCTATTAAGGAAATAAAGTTAAAATAGTTTTAAATAAGGGATAGAACACTGCAGGACAACTAACAACTCTAAACTTACTGTATATTGCCCTGGGGAAAAAAACCCTCTGTTTATTGGATAGTTTGTAACTGAAATGAATTAATAAATGAATGAAGTATTAAGTAATTTAGTTTGTTAACATTTTTATAAATATTGCATTGCCACTGCAAGAGTCAACAGCATGAAAATCAGTGAAAATAAAATATACTAACAGCATAATCCTAAATAGGTCTACTCTTCAGCAAGTCCTAATGAGTTCAGTCAGAATTACTTCAAGGTAGGTGACTACAGAACAGCCATTCTAGTTGGAACTGAGTTGTAGATTGGGTAATAAGTCACATCTTGTAAAAACAACATTGTTTTTGCATATTATAGGAAGGGATGCATTTCACCTGGTAATTGAACTGTTTTAGACTTTAGAATTCAGATGTGCCAACAAGGAATGAATAACATACATTTTAGAAAGCAAACATCTCACACAAGCACACCCACTTGCTGGCATTATGGGATCTGTGTCACAATATTAGTATTTGTGTTTCATCTTCAGTTGAAGTTTTTAGTAAAATGGCAAGTTAAGGAGACAAATCATATTCATTCAGTTATTCCACTTCCGAAATAGAAAGTTCATTAGAAATTCATTTTTAAAAAAGATAATTTGTTTAGAATCATTAAAATGAAAACAGAGGTATCAATTTCAAGTATATTATTTAAGTATTGCCTGTCTATATGTTGCACCATACCTTAATTTGTTCCAATGTTAGACAACATTTCGCACACCATAACTAATTGAGTAGCCATACCTGTGAGCATATGAAAGTAATTCTTGCAGTATGATTGGTTCTTCCTAAAGAAGAAGGGCAAAACTGAACTGGTACTTCAGCAGTGGAATGAGGAGGTACAATAAGCTGTAACAACATGAAGGTGGGGAGAGAAGAAACAAACAAATAAAAAGTCAATGTTTTTTCAGAGCCAGCTTTTTCCTTGTGCCTCATATTGACACTGTTGACGTTTACATGATTAATGTGTTCCACTATATGCCTTCTCCACTCTCAGCATGTAGGCTCTGCTAAGACTGATAAAATGCATTGCAGTAAACAGTGCTTAGTAGCAGTCACAACATGCTTATTCCCCAGAAACTAAGAATATTGTGTTGCTAGCCACAAAAAAGGAAGTGGAGGTTGTTTTAAAGTATGAATGAAAGAAACAGAGCATCTATTTCATCTTTGTTACTCCCCCCCAATCACAGAGATGCTTTAATGTCATATGCTACACACTTTTAAAGAGACAAAACCAAAATTTTAAGGGGCAATGTGCACTACATTTTTTTAAAAAAAATATCTTGATTTTTTTTACAGTTATATACAATCATTTGGGCTCAAAGATGTCCAGTGTGGTTATTTATTCTAAATCACAAGCTTTCTAAGGAAGGAACCAGTATTCAAATTCAAGAATAAAAGGACTTTCAACCCACTGCCAAACATTCTACTACATATCTGTATAGAACATATATACATAAATGTTTCTGCACTGTACTGAAGCTATAGTAGCTACTGAGACATGCCATTCTAAGCATCTTTATTGAGGCACTTTATAAATTTTAGGACTGAGTTACTGATTCTCATTAACTGGATGAAGGAAGATTCTGCATTCAAAGGCTGCACACTGCCTTTCCAAAATAGAATTGGCAGTGTATTGATAGTTTAAAATATTTATATCTCTGATATCCTTAAACAATTCACCAATTTTCTGCTGGCTTGATCAATAAAACTACATTCCAACAAGTAGCAAGCTATCAGATTCTTTCAGAAGTCCATAAAGTTTGGACCCAGATTAACAAAGTTTTGTTTTGCTGCTCTCTTTACCTTTACCTTTATCAAATCCTAGCTTTGCCCCTACTTTGATATATTCTGGCAAATGGTGACATTCTAGCCTGCCTTGACACAACAGATTTTGTCTGAGGCTTCCTCCTTGGCTCTGCCAGAAGAAGTTTTTAAACTCTACTGTCTTACAAAATGTGCAGACATTTGGCTTTTTTTCATACACTCAATGCATGGTGTGTGATACTAGAGGATGGTATCAACCAACATAGACAAGCAATGCATTTCTATTGTTAAATAAATAAATAAAAGAATACCTTTTAATAAGCCAAAGCACTCAATGAAGCTTGAAAAATTAATTACTACAATAGCTGTATTAAAACATATGGAAATGAAAAAAACTGTCCATTCAAGTACCCATCAGCAACAGTAGAATAGCAGCAGGTTTCAGAAATGAATCATTAGAGCATCATTTAACACACTAAACTTGGAATTGACAGAGAGGTCATGGTGTCAACCAATATTTAGAGAACTGCAAGCAATTTTACCTTGTCATCCACACATTTATTTTCCTTAATTATAACTGCTACTTGCAATTCCTTTCCTGTTCAGGAAAAAGCAATAGCAGTAGCAATAGCAAGTACAGTACATTTCTATACTGCTTATCAGTGCACCTAAGCACTCCCTAAGGGGTTTACAGTGTGTAAGCTAATAGCCCCCAATAAGCTGGCTACTCATTTTAGTGACCTCAGAAGGATGCGAGCCTGAACCCTTGGCTGGTATTGAGTAGTTTATGAGTGAGTGGCTGGACTACAGGCATTTAACCACTGCACTACCAGGGCTCTTAAAAATAATACAGAATTAAGCCTATTTATAATATACACCTGTACTTGGTGCTTAGCTTGCTATTTGTTTGTGTTAACATGCTGTATTAAACAATATAATATAATATAATATAATATAATATAATATAATATAAAGCAAGCAGACAAATTATCATTTATATAGTCTATGTGACAGCATATCTAATACTCATTTATCCAACAGTATGTCCCACTATTTTCAACAGGGTTTACATTTAAGAAACAGAGTAACTCTTGTTGACTCAGATTAACTCTAGTATGAATTTCATCAATTGTTCTGGTAGACATTTTCTTGTAAATTTCAATTTTATTTTTTTAATTAAAATAATATTTTAGTTCCTTTGTTGGTTCTTAATATTCTAATAAATTGATCTTTTGGCAGCCTCTTGGCTAATTAGTTTGTTTTGACTGTTAAATTCTTGATTCTATTCACTGTTACTGTTTTTGCTTTTTATATTTCTAAACCATCCGAAAGGAATTTAGATAGTGGGCAGCATATAAACATTTTAAATACATACACATACAGTGCACCTGAGTCATACACAGGCGCACTATATGCAGCTTTCAGCTTATGCTGAAACAGCACAGGAAAAAGAATGAATGCCATGCATGCCTGCAGCGCTCATGCTCTGCCATGCAATGAGTACGAGCCCCATTATATTAAATGGGGCTCGACTAAGTGTGTTTTTCGCCTTACTCGGGGTGTGTGTGCCTGGAACGGATCCCCCACATAAGGTAAGGGTCCACTGTAATTCTAATTTTTTAAGTAATGCACTTTCTTCTTAACACTATGGTTGACAGTTGATCATATTTAGTCTGAATCCTGATTTAAAGGATGGTACATGCTATGAGGTAATCTCAGCACAGCAACTATACATCAGAGGTTAAAAAAAAAAACTACTCCGGGGGGAGGCAATTTCCACCTCCACATTCCTGATCTCTAGTGACCTGGAATGGCCAAAAATCAAATGAAAATGAGCCACTTGGCAGTATTTGCTTGTTTAGACATTATATTTCAGTGCCGAGGCCAAAACAACGGGGGGGGGGGGGTACAGACAGTGGAAAAGGGGTGGTCTGCAGCCGCCCCTTTCCTTGCCGGGTTGGAGGCAGGGCAGCCTCACCAGCAGCCCCTGCGGCTGCAACCCAGCGCTTTTCCAGGCCACGCAGAAGCGGCAAAATGCCGCTTCCCTGTGGCCTGGAAAAGGGGTGTTCTTGGGGCTTCATGCCCTAGGACACCCCGATAGCCGCAGCCAGAGGAGAAAGGGGCCTTCTCCCTGGCACTATTCCTGCAGCTGTTTGACAGCAGTGGGGAGGCGCACATGAGAAGGAGCTCCGTTTTGGAGCTCCTTCTCACACTGCTGTTAGACCGCCATAAGCGGCCTGAGTCGGCACAAATACGTCACACCCGCGCTGCACTGTTTGGATGTGGTGCAGCCATGACATCATAATGACGGTGCCTGTGTAAACAGGGCGCCGCCATTATGCCGCTGCCGGCATGTACTAGGGTTAGGGAGCATGTACATGGTGCACACTCCCTAACCCTAACCCTAATACCAGCGCTGGTACAGCACAGGATATGTCTGCAGCAAAAGGAAGAAGAAGGAAACGGTAGGACCACTGCGTGGAGAAGATGGCAAAATGCTAACAGAGGACAGAGAAAAGGCAGAATTACTCAACACTTCCTTTGCCTCAGTCTTCTCAGAAAAGGCAAAGGGAACTCAGCCTGAGGATAATGGAGCAGAGGACAGAATAGGGGAATTTCAGCACAAAATAAGTAAAGAGATAGTACAGGAATTCCTTGTTAATCTAAATGAATTTAAGTCTCCAGGACCAGATGAACTACATCCAAGGGTATTAAAAGAACTGGCAAATGTAATATCGGAGCCATTGGCAATCATATTTGAAAACTCCTGGAGAACAGGAGAAGTGCCAGCAGACTGGAGGAGGGCAAACGTCCCCATCTTCAAAAAGGGGAAGAAAGAGGATCCAAACAATTATCGGCCAGTTAATCTGACATCTATACCAGGAAAGATTCTAGAGCAGATAATTAAACAGAGAGTCTGTGAACACCTAGAAAGCAATTCCATAATCACAAAATGTCAACATGGGTTTCAGAGAAACAAATCATGCCAGACAAATCTGATCTCTTTCTTTGATAAAATTACTAGCTTGGTAGATGAAGGGAATGCTGTGGATATAGTATATCTTGATTTCAGTAAGGCCTTTGACAGGGTTCCCCATGACATTCTTGCAAACAAGCTTGTAAAATGTGGGCTAGACAAGGCAACTGTTACGTGGATTTGTAATTGGTTGTCCGGCCGAACCCAAAGGGTGCTCAACAATGGCTCCTTTTCATCCTGGAGAGAAGTAACCAGTGGTGTTCCACAGGGCTCTGTCCTGGGCCCAGTACTGTTCAACATCTTTATCAATGACTTGGAGGAAAAAATTGGGGGAATACTTATCAAATTTGCAGATGACACCAAATTAGGAGGAACAGCTAATACTCCAGAGGACAGGATCAACATTCAAAATGACCTGAATAGACTAGAAAGCTGGGCCACAGCTAACAAAATGAACTGCAACAGGGAGAAATGTAAGGTACTGCACTTAGGGTGAAAAAATGAAATGCACAGATATAGGATGGGGGACACCTGGCTTAAGGAGACAACACGTGAAAGGGATCTAGGAGTCCAAGTAGACTACAAGTTGAACATGAGTCAACAGTGCGATGTGGCAGCTAACAAGGCCAATGCGATTTTAGGCTGCATCAATAGAAGTATAGTGTCTAGATCAAGGGAAGTAATAGTGCCACTATATTCTGCTTTGGTCAGGCCCCACCTGGAATATTGTGTCCAGTTCTGGGCGCCACAATTCAAAAAGGACATTGAGAAACTGGAGCGTGTCCAAAGGAGGACAACTAAAATGGTGAAGGGTCTGGAAACCTTGCCCTATGCAGAACGCCTTAGGGAGCTGGGGATGTTTAGCCTGGAGAAAAGAAGGTTAAGAGGTGATATGATAGCTCTGTTTAAATATTTGAAGAGATGTCATACTGAGGAGGGAGCAAGCTTGTTTTCTGCTGCTCCAGAGACTAGGACCCGGAGCAATGGATGCAAGCTCCAGGAAAAGAGATTCCACCTCAACATTAGGAGGAACTTCCTGACAGTAAGGGCTGTTCGACAGTGGAACACACTATCTTGGAGTGTATGGAGTCTCCCTCCTTGGAGGTCTTCAAACGGAGGCTGGATGGCCATCTGTCGGGGATACTTTGATTTGGATTTCCTGCATGGCAGGGGGTTGGACTGGATGGCCCTTGTGGTCTCTTCCAACTCTATGATTCTATGATTCTATTATTCTACACTGCTTTTTGGTGGTCTGTACCTCACCTAAGTGAACCTCCATATTTTAAAGCTGCAGTTTGGTCTATTTTCAAATAATATTCCTCCTGTATTTGAAGGACCAGGCAGTGAGCATATCCTGAAGGGGTTGGGAAAAGGTTGGGATGCATACTGCCCATAGGCTCCACCTCCCCACTCCTGTATAACAATGTTCCATATTTTTTTTTACTGTACTGTATACTGTACCCTTGTTATATGCTGGAATTTGGTTCCAAGATCCCCAGTGAATATCAAAATCCATGGATGCTCAAATCTCATTAAATATAATGGCAAAGCAAAATGGTGTCCCTTCTAAAAAATGGAAAATCAAGGTTTGATATTTGAAATGTATATATTTTTTAACATTTTCAAACCATGGATGCTTGAATCCGTGTATAAAAAATCAGTATATAGAAAGGGCTGAATGGACAGTGGGCTCTTCTCTTATGTGGGGGATCCTTTCTGGACCTCCCCCCCTCATGTAAGGGAAAAGATGAGTATACTTGAGCCCCATTAGAAGTAATGGGGCTTGTGCCCACAGCGTGGCGTGGGGTGCACACCACAGGCATGTGCCCCATTACCTTTTTCTGGGATGCCGAGGCTTCTTCTGCCGCAAGCTTTCAGCATATGCTGGAAGCTGCATAAGGCGCACCCACGTATAACTGGTGCACTGTATAGACATTTTAGTCAAAACTGACCCAAGAAACCTGAGACTACTTATCCACAGATCAATGTAAATACTGTACTTTAACTCTTATGAAAAGGAACCATCCCATGGTGAAAGGCAAGACATAATCTGTCATAGGCAGGATACAGACCGCCAAAATGTAGCATGGTGGCGGTGATTCTAAGGTTAGGGAGTGCGCACCATTCAGATGCTCCCTAACCCTAGTATGTCCTCCGAACATCAAAATGGTGGCGCCCTGTCTACACGGACGCTGCCATTTTGACGTGAAAGCTGTGTTGCGTCCAAATGGCATGGTGCAGCCGTGACATACTGGTGCCGCTATAGGGTGCCTTTTGCCATGCGTATCCTTGGTGCGGCCTTTACACGGCCACGCCAGTGATATGGAAGCGAAAGGGGCCAAGCAGCCCATTTCTCTCTCTCCCTGCCGCTGTTGGGATGTCCTTGGGGCATGAAGTCCCAAGGACACCCCTTTTCCAGGCTGCAGGGAAGTGGCGTTTTGCCACTTCCCTGAGGCCTGGAAAAGCAGTGGATCGGGGCTTCTGGGGCTGCCGCTGTGGCCGCTCAGGCCCTGATCCGTCGGGAAAAGGGGCAGGTGCAGGCCACCCCAAAGGGGTGGTCTGTATGCCACCATAGATACACCAACCCTCCTCTATTCTCTCATCCATCCAACCTTTAGTGTGAGCACAAACAGTTATGCCTGATGTTACAAATTTTTTGGCAATGTTGCATGTCCTTTAAAACCTTTGTTACATGCTCCTAGATTTTGCCCTTGACCTATCCTCAACTCATATCAAAATCAATAATTTTGGCCCTAAAACCTGCCCTTGATATATACATGAGGGGCCCATTCCCACTATGATTTATGTTTAT
>NC_056524.1:77691797-77726837 GCF_019175285.1 Sceloporus undulatus | reverse complement strand
ATAATAATAATAATAATAATAATAATAATAATAATAATAATAATAATAATATAATAATAATAAAAATTTATTTCTATACCACCCTTCTAAAAATCAGGGCGGTGTACAAGAAAATCCATACAATTAAACATATTGAAATACATTAAAACATTGCAATAAAAACAAGCAAACTCATGCCAGCTCAACCAGCTGACGACGGAGGGGTGAGAAAATATACCGGGGGATAGAGTCAGGGGTAAGCCTGCTTGAAAAGATATGTTTTCAAGCCCTTCTTAAACTGGGCCAGGGAGGTGGCCAAGCGGAGCTCAACGGGCAGCGAGTTCCAGAGGTTGGGGGCCAATGTGGTAAAGGCCCTCCTGGTGGTAGTAACTAGTCTAGCCTTTGGAACTCTTAATAATTACTGCCCAGTTGATCTGAGTGTGCGGGGCGGATTGTACGGAGAGAGGCGGTCCTCCAGGTACCCTGGGCCCAAGCCATTTAGGGCTTTATAGGTAATAACCAACACCTTGTATTGCGCCCAGAAGCGAATAGTCAGCCAATGAAGGTCTTTAAGCACAGGTGTTATATGACTGGCCCTGGAAGTACCAGTGACCAGTCGTGCTGCCATATTCTGCACTAGTTGCAGCTTCCAGGTATGGTACAAGGGTTGCCCCATGTAGAGCGCATTACAGAAATCCAATCGAGAGGTTACCAGAGCGGGTACTACAGTTTCAAGGTCACTCCGGTCCAGGTAGGGACGTAGCTGGCGTATCAGCCGAAGCTGATAGCAGGTGCTCTTGACTGTCGCATCCACCTGAGAAGTAAGATGGAGCGACGAGTCAATAAGCACCCCCAGACTGCGTACCGAGTCCTTCACAGGAAGCGTGATCCTGTTCAGGACAGGTGGAACCACCGCCATCCCCGGGCCGGGAGAACCTATCACGAGTACTTCTGTTTTCTCTGGATTCAGGCTGAGTCCGTTTTCCCTCATCCAGCCCATTACTGATTCCAGATAGGCCACGAGAGGAGAGATGCCATCCCTGGTCACTGCATCAGTCGGAGACATAGAGAAAATTATTTGGGTGTCATCAGCGTACTGATAACCTCGCGCCCCATTTGTTTTTGTTTTTATTTTTATAAAAAAATAACTCCAGATGATCTCTCCCAGTGGTTTCATGTAAATGTTGAAAAGCATGGGAGACAAAATGGCTCCTTGAGGGACCCCAGATGTAAGGGCCCTCTTATCGGAGTGCACGTCCCCCAGCTGCACCATCTGGAACCTCCCGGAAAGGTAGGATCGGAACCACTGAAGCGCAGTGCCCCCGATTCCCACCCCTGCCGGGCGCTCCAGAAGGATACCATGGTCTATGGTATCGAAAGCCGCTGAGATGTCCAAGAGCACTAACAGGGACACGCTACCCCTGTCCATGCCCAGACGGAGATCATCGACCAAGGCGACCATGGCAGTCTCAACCCCATAGCCCGCCCGAAAACAGGTTTGAAATGGGTCTAGGTAGTCCGTTTCATCCAAGATCGATTGTTTATTTGCTGATCACTTTATTTGTGCCTCTTTCCCATTGGAAATGGTTTCAGATGCAACTGGGATTATTTTGTCTTGCTTTGAAGCAAGAGAAATGCAAACATTTCGCCCCTTCCTGACATTAGTTTGTTGGCAGTTCTTTTGAAAAGAAGTGATTATCAAAGATGCTCAGCAAGTGAGAACAATGGACCTGAATCACATCAAACTGGAGGGGAGGGATTACTGGGGCAGTGGGTTGGTACAGGGGTGTATCCCATCACTCACAAGTTTCTGGGGAAATCTGTCATTTCTCCCCTTTCCTTTCGTAGGACCTGTCCTACATTCCAACCTTTGACCCAGGAGGAATTCCAAAATGTCCTCCATTCTGGAAACCAAGGTTTGAATCCCCACTGAGCCACTGAGACTGGGTGGCCTTGGTCAATAATAACCCAACCAAGTCCCAACAGGGAAAGAAAGCGAGGGACCTTTGCCGGGGAAGGGCTGCTGAGGTGGGCTGGTGACTCACATCTCTCCCTTCCCTTCAGGGATCCTGGCTGTTGCTGCCTCCAGGCCTCCAGTCTCTCAGCCTCAGAGGATGGCAATGGCAAAGCATCCTCTGAAGAAACTGGCCAAGAAAACTCTCTTGGCTTCCTTTCCCCTGAGGGATGTTGGGCATCACCCCCCCCCCAATCCTGGAGCCCCCAAACTGCCTGCTCCCTGGTAGGCTTGGGAGCTCTGGAGCCCCGGGAAGCAGCCCATGTTGGCACTGATGATGCATACATGCACATCATATGACTCACACACAGACAGACAGACAGACAGATATAAAGACTAGCTAGTGTGAATGACAAGCGTGTCAAAAAAAGACACAAATGCAAGGAATTCTGGAAATAATTTGCTTCCATAGTGGGAAGTAGGTATCAGCCTCAATTGAATCCACAACCTGGTGTCAATATGATTCGCAAACTGGTTTAAATGTAAGTGGGAATGGGCCCGAGGATGACTTGTAGTCGAGTACATACAGTAATAGCATCTTTCCATCAGCATATTTACAGTTAGATAGGGGGAAAAAGGGTAAAGCAGATTGGTAGCTTGGAGTGGTCACCACTCCAGCCCCAATCAGTCTCTGATCGTCCCAGGACCATGACGATCAGACATAGCAGTTCCAGAGCAGGCCACTGCCATGACCTTAAATGGGCTACCAGCAAGGAATGCTTTTTCAGCACTACTTTTTGGTCTGCCTTAGGTGGCCACATGCATCATCTGCACACCCCACCCCAAAGCGACTACCACTCTTTCCTGTCCATCTCTTTCAGATCAAAGATGACTACTCTCTACTTAAAGCAGCCTTTCCCAGCCCCCCCCCCCCCGGCACCTCCAGGTTTTTGGAACTTTAGCTTCCATAATCCCACAGCACTGGACATGTTACTAGAGTTTATGGGAGTTGTCGTTAAAAACATTTGAAGAGCACCTCTTTAGGAAAGACTGTATTAGACTATCAGGATTAAAACTCTCTGAGAAGAATAAATGTTTAGAAAATTAACATTTCTTGTCAAGGTGTTAAGTTGTCAAAATCTTAACACATGCTCTGCTTTTATCATTAATAAGGTTTACATTCCGTAACAAAATCTGATGTGAATTCATTAGTATTGGATTTTGAAATGTAAATGAAAAACATTGCATATATGGTTCCTTGCCTAGAAATAGTTACGTTTCTCTGTCTGGTCTGGCTTCTTTGCTTTAGGAAAGTGCTAGTCAAAATGGTGGTCCCCAGAACAGCATTGGTCTCTGAGCCATTGACTGGCAGTCCCTCACAAGTTTTTAAGAAAGAAAAGAAAAAAACAATTGTGTCCAATGGGCCCAATTTAGTGCCAGTCCTTGGCACAATGAAAAATAATAATTGTCAGTCCCCACATTAGATAGCCCAAGAAGCAGTGAGAAGAAGGGAGGAGTCATTTTGTCATATAACTCACTGTTGAGAGCCTACTCTCCTGTGTTTTAGAGCAAGTTCTGTGGATAATGTAATTCTGAAAAGATGTTCTCCCTATGCTATGGTAAGACTTTTCAAATTAAAAAAAAATTCAAGAATAATCAAAGATAAAAGTAATAATCATATCAATACTTGAAAATGGTACATTTTCTAATAGCATTTCTACACAGCAATACACATGCACGGACCTATTATGAATGCTAAAAAGATGGGTGTCATACAATTTCAATTAGTAACTGAAATCCTCTGCACTTTGAAGGTATTCCTCAAGCAAAAGGTGGCAGCTGGCTGATTACTGAAAATGCTCAAAGCCAAGTTACTTAAAGAAAGATGCAGAAGGGTAATGTTTTAAATTCACATGTTCAGTTTTGAACACTAATGTATTTGAGAGTGAACACTTGCACAAAGTATTTAGGTAATTTATTTTTAATGTGCCTTTACAGGTAATGTATCATTAATAGTGGTAGCACTTTAGCATCTGGTAATGAATTAGAAAAGCTGAAAGTGGGAAGGGTGTATTAAACTGCCAGGACAGATTGTATGCAGGCTACAGGAGTCAACATTCATTATCATTAAGTTTAATCAATTTCTCTGGTAATGATCTGACCATATTATGTATGGACCTGTTAGAGTTCTCCCAAAAATCCATCTTCACTAAGCTAATAATATAATGAAATCAAAGCCACAGTGCTATGAATACAAATAGTAATTTCTGAAATTATTACTATCAGAACACTGACAGCATTTGCTTATTTAATACTCTTTAATATATTTTATATAAATATTAAATAATGAATCAGAAAAATGTACTCTACAGCAAATTAAGTAATGTACAAAAAGGCATTTTATCCGATTATGAAAAATCTGAATTTTCACTATTATTATCATAGCGTTAGAATAACAGATTTACTGACATAAGCCAAGAAAGAGCAAATAACTTAATAGACAAGAATGAACTTAGCTTGCTTCAGAACGTGTACATGTAACTTCCACAATGTAACTGAGACAGAAGTCCTGCTTCTGATTATCACATTACATATTGCTGGTGCAAGAGGGCTGCAAATACCATCTTACTGCATACCAATTGCCAGCAGAACATATTTGGTTGCTCAGTGACGCTGCTGGCTGTTAAGGTAGTTGGTGGGGGGATTTGCAATCATGGCAATAGCACTACAATCGTAACAGTGAATACCAAACAGTTACAAATGTGTAAGTCTAGTTTAGACATTCAAAGCTGCTCAAGAGGATGTCAGCTAACACAGTATCTATGTGGGCAGATTGTGAATGCTATTGGAGGTAGAGCTTGTTTCATCTGATAAATATAATTAACTGGCTGTTAATAAAGATGCCCAGATCCACACTTTATATATCCATGCCCTGGAAAATGAATGACTCCTAGAAGAGATTTGTCTGTCCATCATAAAATCTTGTTGGTTGGGATATTTGACTTAGTAACTGAGGCCATTATCACACATGCCTTTTAAACCGCAATTCCCAAGGGAATTGCTGATCATATAACACCACTTCCCACCCATAGCTGCCCCATTCCCCCAGTTGTCCCTTTTCATTCATGGAGGGAGCCCATGAATGAGGTGTAAATCAGGCAATGCCCTGGTACAATAAGCCATTCTTGGGGCACTTGTGTGATTGGCAGTCATGTGAGGTCACTGTTCCTTCCTCCTCCCTTTCCTTCCTCCCCCTCTCTATGTTTTTCCTTGGGTTTTCACAGAATTCTGGAGCTCTGTAGTCTCAAGTTTTTTTAAAAAAAAAATTAAAAGATTAATGAGCTCCAGAACTGTGTGAGAAAAGTTAGAGTTAAAAAAACCCAAATAGCCCTAAAGGCACAAGGGAAGGATGGTAGAATTAAGGGAGAGGAGAGGAAGGGAGCACGGCGGGGGCAGTAGCCCCAGCTGTGCGACTGAAAAACAATGTGATGACGGCTGCTATAAAATATAAAATCGGCATGTTGCCATTTTATTTTTCTGGAGTGAATGCAGCAAGAAAGGGGCTGTTGCAATAATGTCCTGAGATTCAATAGTTTAAACACTGTGTTTCATGGGTTTTTTGGGCAATGTGGCCATGTTCTAGAAGATTTTTTCCCTGACGTTTCGCCAGCATCTGTGGCTGGCATCTTTAAACACTCCTGAACATTTGAAGCTGCTTTCAGACTGGTTTATCTAGTCAATCTTTGTCAACAGATGGGCTGCAATGAAGAAGTCATACATCTTTTCCAGTTTTTCATGGAGGTAGAATTCAGAGCCATGTTAGTCTGAAGTATCAGTATGCAAAGGGATCTTGCAGCACTTTTGAGACCCTCTGTGCAAAAGAAGTTGTGGCATGAGCTTTGGTAGACATTTGTCCAAAACACACTGCAGAAATAATCCAGTTTGAGACTGCTTTGCCCTGACTCAGTGCTAGGGAATCCTGGGAACTGTAGTTTTGTGAGACCTTTAGCCTTCTCTGTCAAAGAGCTCTGGTGCCACAATAAGCTACAATTCCAGGATTTCCTAGCACTGAGCCAGGGCAGTTCAAGCACTCTAAAACCAGATTATTTCTGCAGTGTGTTTTAGACCTTATTCTATTTCCTCAGATGCATAATGGGGGAGAGCTTATTTTTCTTTAATTATTGTAGCATTAGGATAGACCAAGCCTTCCAAAGCTCATGCTACAACTCTTTTTTACACAGTGAGTCTCAAAGGTGACACAGTATATCTTTTCCAGTGCTTTATAAAGATTGGTGTTTTTTTAAAAAAAGGAAGTGTGGAGAACAAAATCCGTCCTCAGCGTTTGTTGACTAAGGTTCAGTTCATGAGTTGCAAACAAGAATACCTCTAAATCAAGTGAACTTTAGTCTATGAAAGCGTATGCCACTAAAAATGTATTAAACTTTAAGAGGTTACTAAAGCAATTTGATTTTGCTCTACATACAAAAAGAATTAGTCCACGGTGAATATCATTGGCTCCTAATATGGTGGATGGGCAATTCAAACACAACATAATATCATATAGAAAATTTCACTAGATGTTCTGGGGATATACTTTTGGCAGTAGTACTATGTTTTCCACAGCCCCAACAGTTTATAATGCTGACCTAGGGGGTTCTCCATTGTCCTAGAGCAGTTTTTCAGATGTACAAAGGGGAGAAAGAATAATAAAAAATAACCTCTCCCCAATAATAATAATAATAATAATAATAATAAAATTTTATTTATATCCCGCTCCTTTGAGGTCATTATATCCAGCTGAAGAATCCTGCACAAAAGGATCTCCTATCAGAAACTCTGTATCCAAGTCAATAATTTCAGTTTTCTCATTTGTAGTCTTATGCTTGCTGTTCATCTCTGAAAAACTTTAAAAAATAAACATATCTAATTTCTCTTTGAATTACTTAATATTTCAGAATCATAAGACATGAAGCTAAGCAAATAAAATTGTTTTCATTTACTTTATTCAGTGTTTTCAGTTTAGAGTATATTAATCACCTCATTATAACACAAGCAAAAACTGACTTCTTTCTATTATTAATCATTTCACAACTATTTGTGCAAGTAGCCAAACTCTATAATCCTGACTCATTATATTATTTGCTGTAGAAAGATTCTGGAATTGCTTTAACAAGTTCATCCATATTATGGTCAGATCATTAGCCCTGAGATGGATTAGAGTTAATGATAATGAATGTAGACCTCTATAGATCACAGACTGTCTCTGAGGTTAAAAGATTATCTTCTGTATTGAGCTTGTCCAATTTATTATCAGAAGCTTATAGATAATCATTAATTATACAATATTGTAAAAGTAAGCATTGACAATAATTTAGCAAATGCAACTGGTTATTAAAAATGGTTGGATAATGTTATTCTTATATTTTAAGTTCATTGGATGTCATTCTATGGCAACAAAAGACCCCAAACAGGTTCAGGTCCTTCACATTTTGAATGAGAAACAGATAAGATCTTCAATGACAAATTCTATTCGCCTCTCAAGATGTTGTTTTTTTTATTATTATTTGTGGTCTCCATAAGAAGAAACACCCCTTCATTAATAGGAAATATCTGGGTTATGTCCATCATGATTATGATAAAAATAGGTTTATCTTATATCGCTAGTAATTACTTCTGACAAACCCTTGTTTCCAAGATGAAAACTTCCTAATTTCTAGCATCACTGGGTTTAATCCTTCTTGTCTCTATTATAAACCATCTTTGTTGCCAAAGCAGTTGTACAGTCCTGTTGCTTCAGATTCATGTTGTATCTTTTTCTCATATCTTTCTCAAACAACTTAGTTATTGTTTATGCTCCACTAAGATACCTATGTTTATTTCCCTCTTCTATGTTGTTCTCAGTATTCTGCCTTGACTGTTCAAAGCAAATGGTTACTGCATACTTTTGAAACATCCAATTAGCAAACTGTGTCTAAACAGCTATTTATTCCTCAAAAAGCTTTGAATTTGATCTCAGGTCTCTCTGTTCAACTGGATTAGAATGTTTTCTTGCCTTTAATACATAAACCCAATAAAACAAACATTTTTTTTAGGAACATTGGGATTACGAAAGGGCATTCTCATACCTGAAGATAAAACAAAACTTACAGAGGTTTTACCATCTATTTCCATTGAAAAATGGCCTGGATTGCTGTTCAAAGGTTTCACTTCCAGAATTTCATGTGTAGGATTAACCAGAGGAATATACTGGCGAACCCATCTATTAGAAAACACAAACAAATTGTTTGTTATTATATCATTATAAAGTACCTGATTGATTCTGGTGCTATGGAATATTTTGCTAAAATGGGTTTTGACTATCTGAAAAACATTTTTATAATGGTCACTGCAGGCCAATGAATTTTCCCCTTATTAACGTTGGCTTTCTCACATATCTTTAGGAAATATATCTGAGATTTGCTATCTGAAGCCTCATAAAATACATTAACATATCATCATTATCAACTCAAGAGTATCTTCTTATCAATGTAAATTATCATGGGTAGGTTGAGGCCGTAAACAGACAAAGAAATTAATTCCCATTCCTCAAGCTACAGCTATATCAACATTTCACAGAACCATAGAATTGGAGGAAACTTCAAGGGCCATCCAGTCCAACCTCCTGCCATGCAACACACAATCAAAGCACCACTACCCCTGACTGATGGCTATCCAGCCTCTGTTTAAAAACCTACAAAGAAGGAGAATACACCACTTTCTGAGGGAGAGTGTTCCACTGTCGAACAGCCCTTACTGTCAGGAAGTTCCTCCTAATACTGATGTGGAATTTCTTTTCCTGTAGTTTGCATCCATTGCTCCATGTCCTAGTCTCTGGAGCAACAGAAAACAAGCCTGCTCCATCCTCAATATGGCATCCCTTCAAATAATTAAACAGGGCTATCATATCACCTTTTAACCTTCTCTTCTCCAGGTTAAACATACCTAGTTCCCTTAGTCACTCCTCATAGGGCATGGTTTTCAAACCTCTCATCATTTTGGCCACCCTTCTCTGGACATGCTCCAGCCTTTCTGAATTGTGGTGTCCAGAACTGGAAACATTCCAGGTGAGGCTTGACCAAAGCAGAATAGAATGATACTATTACTTCCCTTGATCTAGACACTATATTTCTATTGATGCCTAGAATCACATTGTCTTTTTAGCTGCTGAATCAGACTCTCAGCCTTGGGTGACCACTTGCTTCATTCTGTTAGAAATAAGATTTTGGGGGGATAGTATGAGGATATTTTTTTTCTTTCTCTGCAGGAGAGAAGGCTTTGTAATGCTACCTGTCGACCACAGCAGCCACACCTTAAAATAAAGATCACACAGGGATTAAAGAGTATTTGTGAGTGTGGTATGAGTTTCATCATGGTTTTAATGTTTCCTTAAGGATGTCCTTCAGGTTGCATCAGATACTGTGGGGACTCTAGGATTTGGACTTTATTTCCAAGGTCACTGGTGTTCTGTGACTTGGGCAGAGGCCTGGGTTTGAACTGGAATTATAGTCAACTTTCTCTTTTTGGATTTTTTTCTTAATATGGTAGCATTCCCCGTTTGGGCAGAGAAATTGGCAAACTCTTCTAATATGACAATATGGCATAGTACAGACAACTAATTCTTTATTTTTTGTGGGTTTTTCAGGCCATGTTCTAGAAGAGTTTATTCCTGACGTTTCGCCAACATCTGTGGCTGGCATCTTCAGAGAATGCTGGCATGGAAGAGAGTTGGGTATATAGTTACCAATTCTTTGTCTTTTTGGTCTAGGTGGTTTACACATTTGTTTAGGGCTTTTATCATGCAGTGTTGATAGTATAACATTTTGTTTCTGGCATTCCATGGGGCAAAATGAACAATGGCATCACCAACACTCTTTTATGTATACAGATAGAGCACTTCAGGCAGTTCGCCATGGATGTAGTACCTTTGGATTCTTCCAGACACAATGCCACCAGACCTCTAGACATTTGAAGGGGTGAAATAGGAAAACCATTAGTCTGTCACTTGTCCCAGGCATAAGAAAAGTTATCCTAGGGCAGTGAGAGAACTTGCCTATTTCAGACAGCAACTTTGGGGTGACTGGTAGTACACATTTTACAATTAGGTGTAAATTGTTCACTTTTCTCAGAGAAAAGAGGTTGTCACCACAATCCATTAGAGGCATATTGTCAGCCCTAGCCTTTTATATGAAGGCTCTGCGGTTTTCAGATAGCACCAGTGATTTTAAGCTTCATAAAATGCTGGAGGGGTGATCCAGAGGTGGACAGTAGTCAAAGCAAGTGAACCTCCCTGCAGCAGTATTGAATGGAGTGAGTGGCCTTTGGGCCTGTATCTGCTCTCACATTATGACATTTTGTTGTTTCATGCTGCTTCCCTTACAGCTTCGTTCAGAACGCTGCAAATTAGTGTGTTGGAGATAGTATCTGGGGGGACACTTCTGATGAGGTGCTTGAGTTGAGGGTAGTTCAGCTGTTTAAATGGTAGAAGGTCCTTAATATTCATTTCTTGAAGACAGACTATAGGAGAACTGGCACAGCTCTATGATTGGGCCCATGAATTATGCCCCATATTTGCACTGCAGGAACTTTTGTGGGTTAGAGGCTCTCAGACTGGTCCTTTATTCCATCATGCAGGTAATTCTTCTTATAAAATATCAACACATTGTCCGGTTTGGGCATGAGTGGGGTTTTGGCCATTCACCTGCAGGATAACGACCTTGATTTCCGGAAGGCGAAAACTGATTCTCCAAGCAGTCCATGACTTTCCAATTATTCAAGCCTGATGGCCTGGGGTGCATTTACGGTGGTTAGCCATTCTACCCCACTACGTCTGACAGGGTAAGGGTGATTCACATTGCCTGGATAGGTCCTGCAGATTTGCCATAAGACGTTAAGAATGTACTGATGAAAGAGTTGGAATATTGTCAAATAATATTTCAGAGGCCAGAGCTTTACAGAGCTGACGGAGGGCAATATTTCATTTTGGGGTGATTTGCAACAAGGTGCGAGAGCATCGTTGGCTGGTCTAGTGCGGGAAGAGAACTACACAATGCCATGGCCAGTCATGGGGAGGACTCAGAGGATGACGAAAAGGAACCTGAGAGAGTGCCAGACCCCAGCCCTGCCCTGCCAGATCCCAACTCTTCCCTGCCAGGTCCTGGTGCTGTTGAGTCTCCTTCAGTGGACGCTGTGGATCAGCAGCCTAGCCTTGTTTCAGCAGAGGTGCCAGGCCTAGGAGATGTAGAGCAACAGCCGAGCATTGAAGTTCCCAACTTCAGCCAAAGGAGGGCAGAAAGGGAGGGCCTGCGAAGGCGGCTCTGTGATTTAAGGCAGCTGCAGATGCGGAGTTCCCTTGTCAGAGATTATTGTGCTTTCCATTTAGGAATTGCTGCTTGCTCTGACTTTCCTAGACCTCGTCCCTGGATTCTTGGCTCCTTAAACCTTTGACTGCTATTGAACCTGCAACCTTGGAATGGATTCATCAACCAACCCTCTGGCATCCTCGACCTTGGACTGAACTGGTATTTGTGACTCCTGGAATCCTGAATCTGGACTGGCTTGTGGCTCACTCTATTCGGACAGAGGACAGGTCTGTTGTTCATAAACTGCCTGTTGTCTGCCCAGCCTTGTTTCCTTTGCTGAGCTGCTCTTGTCAGTCGTGCACGTGTGTGTGCTGGCAGCATTCCCAGACAGACAGACATAGAGGAAATAAAGATTAGTTGAACACCTATTGCACATGTTTTTGTGAAGGTATGGTCTCTGGAACTGCCTCTTTAGGTCATGGGACCAGCAGGGTAGGCAAGGAGACTACCCTTAGTACTGGCCCAGGGGCTGTGACCTCTCTTTAAGTCATGTGACTTGTGGAAAAGATTTACCTTCCTTTAGGATTGACTGGGGAGCAACTCAGTATTTGGGCTCCCCTTGGGCTCTTGCGTTCATCCAGGGGAAGTTGAAAAGTGGGTCTGGTGGAGATCTACTGCCTCACCAGGTTGCTCCCCCCTTATGTTTATCACAGAGTTTAAATTAGTCTAAATAATTTAATAAGTCAATAAAGTAGCCCTTATTCAACACAGGTTCCAGTATCTGGTCTCTTTATTCCCATTCTGGGTCAGCACCACTGAAGAGGATTCATACAACTATAACATGCTGGAAAATATAAAGTATTGCAGTATTAGTGGTCACTGCTTCATCATGTATTTCTCAACTGAAGCATGATAGATTTAGAATCAAGGTAGCCCTCTTTCCAAGATTAAATTTTATTAATTTATTTATTCTATTTACATGGCACACTTCTGGTGTGGGCCCAAGGCAGCTAGACAATAGATAATTTTAACGATGCATCTGTTAAAACAGAAATATCAACAAGAGAAAGGGTTAAACACATTTTTAAAAATACATCTTAAGACTCCATAAAAGCAGTAAAGTCCACTATCAGTAAAAGTGGACAAAAATTAATGATAGCCAAAGCATAAATGATGATACCTTTCTCTTCAATGCAAGTCGCTGTCAAGAGGAACTTGTAATTAACTAACTCTTCCAATGGTATGTGATTTACTGCCAGAGAACTGTAATTTCTCTTGATCATCTTGTAACCTTGAGCACTCACAAAAGATGACTGTTTAACACCTTTCTTTTAAAAGAAGACTCTCCCACTGCCATCTACTCCCACCTTTTTCTCTATATGTATCAATTCTACATTGGGCAGCTATAGCATTTATGATGGAAGCGTAATGGTTATTCTTTCAGCTTTTGTATAACACAGGTACTTTGCTTCGCTTTAAAAAAAACAAGAATAAAAAATCTCTCAGGATGTTATGAAACTAGAGGAATATTATTTGAACTGCTAGTGTAGAATCTGTAGTTTTTTTAAAAAAATGCTTTTGAACATTTGAAATTATATGGCAAAAATGTAATCTTCAGGAGAGGCGGGGTGTGCGGATTCCAAAGAAAAGATCACCAAGTCTTGCAACGCTAGGTTTATTGGGATTGTGCTATAATTTCATAATGATTTCAATGAATAAAAATGTGTCTGTCGAATCATATGCTGATTATAACGCCAGGGAGCACAAAGGTGGCTGTAAGATGGAACATGATAAGGAAAAAACGATTGCAGGACAGCACAGTGCTGTACCTAACTGCAGCCTCTTTGGCTTCACTAGGGTCACATTCTGAAAAACAATATGTTTGCATTATCCACAGATGAGAAAAGGAAAGAATGAGTTTTCTGCAGACTCCTCATTTCTACCAGTGAATCATGAGAAAGGTCCAGGTAAACTGACTGAAAGTATATTGTTCACATGATTTCTGCTTCCCTGTTTTGCTGCTATCCATGAAATGTTGTAAGTTGCAACATAGTGGTAATCTTCATCACATAAGTCTGATCTGATAGAGCAGAGTGGGGGTTTTTAACAGCACTTTTGAAGCACCAGTGACTCTTTGTCCTCATGAAAAAGATAATGAAAAATACCCAATGTTTTTCTCTCAATATATATTGTTTCACTTGCTTTCTTGCATAAGCTATATTCACAACACAGCTACCAAGAATTCATTTAGGTAGAATGTCCAAAGAGATGTCAAATAAGTCTTTCTGAAACTGAGATACTGTCCAGCACTTGAAGAAATTGAGATACTGAGCAGCACCTCCTGAATTAGAATTTGAAAAATATATTTTAAGCACAGATTCAGAGGGTGCATTCACACAGTTATATTTGGTAGCAAATGATCCCCTTTTAAAAATTTGTTCCACATTCATTTTGAACATTTGTATCAATTCACCTTACTTATTGGAAAAGTTCCCTTAATTTCCACAACATACAGACTCTAATCTTTTAACTGTTCTTTGAACTATTTCTGAATTGTTTCAGTTACATCAAAGTGAGAATAGTTAGAGTACAAATAATTTTATGTGCTGAGCCAGTGGTGCATCATCCTTGATATTACCCCCTCCATTTTTATGGCATCCAAGCTGTACAATCTTTTACAAGTCTGAAGCAATCCTTATTTTAGAATAATTTGCCCTCCATTTTATTTTTACATTATCATTTTTCAATGATTCCTAGACTTCTTTATACAGTACAGTACAATATGGATTTTCTCAGAGATGCATACCACAGATTTCAATGGAACAAATTGTCAGGTAAATGAATATAGGATTGCAATTTCAGTCTTAATCTTGGGGGGGGGGGGCTTAGATATGGAAGTTCAACCTCCAGTGGTTACTGCAAAAATAATTTCTGCTTTGGTACAGGAAAATAAATGTCTTTCCTTTCTTCCATCTCATTTTTGAACACTTCTTAAGGCACAATCCAATACATATCTACTCTGAAGTAAACCCCACTGACTTCAGAAAGAATTACTCCATTCTGCATTTAGAAGATACGCCTTCTATGTTATCCAGAAAGAAAGAGGTAGAGTGAAAGTGTACTGATAATATAATTACAGTACTGCTTAAACACCTTGTATGAACTAAAAAGCAAAGCAAAGAAAAATCTTATATTTACTTTCCAAGTTCACATTCTACTTCAGGCATTGTTGTTGGCTGAGGCTTCTGTGCTTTCAATTTCAGTGCATACCAAAATTCTCCAAATGTCTCTGACAGGAATATGACACTAAAATTGGAGATATAAAAGAACTTTATGGTTAAGTGGTTAAGATTATTTTGTTATACACGTTGATTCCACTGTATTATACTAAAAAAAAGTGTTCAAGAAATGTAGAAGACAAAGGTGGTCAACAAACTTCTACATACTCTGCTCCAGATGCACTTTCAGATGCAAGTCAAACGCTTGGGGCCAGGATCAGGCCTGCCAGACCAGACAGAGATTTGGTAGTTCCAGCATATTCTCAGGGTAAACAGTCTTTACTCCAGGTCAATTTGACTCCAGGAAACTCTGCAGTAACCACCAGCTGTATGTGCCTCCCTTCCACACTGCAATGCTGTCACTGGTAATGAAAAGCCCCCCCCCCCCATTGTGTCTGATGAGGACACGATGTGCTTGGCCATATAACTGCAGCCAGGCATCCCATTAATGCATCAGATGCAGGAAGGGGGGGGGGGGCTCCTCAGTACCAGCGACAGCACAGAAAGTTAAGGAGTGCATGGCAATAGCATGCCCTGGGTCAGACTTTGTCCTGACACTGATTCTGGTCTTCATTCATGGCTCTGAGCCTTAGTCTTGGCAGCATACTCATCAAAGTATCCAAAAGTAAAAAATCACTGGCTGTTTTTCCTAAAAGTTATGAATTTTTAAAGTAAAAATTATTAAAAATACTACCATGCTTATGTTATTTTTCAAATTTTGTATGATGATGATGATGATGATGATGATGATGATGATGATGATGATTATTATTTAGAGGCCAGGTGTTTAGGGAGCACTCAGCTATTCTTTCGCCATCCAGTCCAACCTCCTGCAGGAAATCTCAATCAAAGCATCCCTGACAGATGGCCATCCAGACTCTTTTTAAAGACCTCTAAAGAAGGAGACTCCACTACACTCCGAGGGAGTGTGTTCCACTGTCGAACAGCCCTGACTGTCAGGAAGTTCCTCCTAATGTTGAGGTGGAATCTCTTTTCCTGGAGCTTGCATCCATTGTTCCACGTCCTAGTCTCTGGAGCAGCAGAAAACAAGCTAGCTCCACCCTCAATATGACATCCCCTCAAATATTTAAACAGGGCTATCATATCACCTCTTAACCTTATCTTCTCCAGGCTAAACATCCCCAGCTCCCTAAGTCGTTCCTCATAGGGCATGGTTTCCAGGCCCTTCACCATTTTAGTCACCCGCCTTTGGACACGCTCCAGTTTTTCAATGTCCTTTTTAAATTGTGATGCCCAGAACTAGACATAATATTCCAGGTGGGGCCTGACCAGAGGAGAATAGAGTGGCACTATTACTTCCCTTAATCTAGACACAATACTTCTATTGATGCAACCTAAAATTGCATTGGGCTTGTTAGCTGCCGCATCGCACTGTTGACTTATGTTCAACTTGTGGTCTACTTGGACTACCAGATCCCTTTCACACGTAGTTTCATTCAGCCAGGTATCACCCATCCTATATCTGTGCATTTCATTTTTCCACCCTAAGTGCAGTACCTTACATTTCTCCCTGTTGAAATTCATTTTGTTAGCTTTGGCCCAGCTTTCTAATCTATTACGGGCATTTTGAATTTTGATCCTGTCCTCTGGAGTATTAGCTATTCCTCTTAATTTAGTGCCATCTGCAAATTTGATAAGCATGCCCCCTGTTCTTTCATCTAAGGCCCAGTCCAGATGGGCCGAAAAGGACACCCTTGTCACGTGCGAGGGGCAGCACTTCTAGACTCCCTCGCCCCTTGCACGTGACGAGTGTGTCAAAATGGTGGCGTTGTGTACAGACGCATAGCATCTGCATGTCATGGCACCATTACATCATGAGTGCGCCAGTGGCGCACTGCGATGTCATAATGGCGTCGCAAAAAGAACCCGCTTTTTGTGGGGGGTTTGGGGTCCACAGGGAAACTCTGTGGTCTGGACGCTGCGGCTTCCCCACGGACTAAAACTAGGCACCGGCAGGCTGCCCTTTTTGGCCAGTCTGTACCCTGCCTCAGTTATTGATAAAGACGTTGAATAGCACTGAGCCCAGGAAAGAACCCTGTGGCACCCCACTCTGCAAGATGAAGAGGAGCCTTTGCTGAGCACCCTTTGGGTTCAGCCAGTCAACCAATTACAAATCAATTTAACAGTTGCATTGTCTAACCAGGGACGTAGCTGGGGGGGGGAGTTTCTGGGGTCCGGACCCCCCCCTTAGCAGGAGGAGAGAAAAGGGCGCTCAGCCCCAAACAAATGCCAGGGAGTGCGCTACTTACTCTCCTCTAGGCTTCAGGAGGAGCAGAAGTGGCTCCCTGGCGTTTGTTTGGGGCTGCGTCCAACAAGCGCCCTTTTCTCTCCTTCTGGCCCTGGCAAAGCCAGGAGGAGTGCCCTTTTGCAGGGCCTGAGGAGGAGGTGCCTGAGGAGAAAGCCCTGGAGGAGAGGGAGGGAGGGAGGAGAGGCTGCATCAGGCTGCATCCACACTAAAGAAATAACCAGGTTGGGCAGCGCTTTAACTCTTTTCTAGCTCATGGCTATGGAATTCTGGGAGTTAGAGTATGTTCTGGGGTCCAGATATCAAGGCTTGGCTCTTTTCTGGCTCCTGGCTATGGAATTCTGGGAGTTAGAGTATGTTTTGGGGTCCAGATATTGAGGCTTGGCTCTTTTCTTGCCTCCTTTTATAGGACACATCCTACATTTCAGACTTCTGCCCAGAAGGAATTTCAAAAGTCCTCATTTTTTGTAAGGTGAGCAGATGTCCTCCTTTTCTAGGACGTGTCCTATGTTTCAACCTTCTGGCCTGGATGAATGTAAAAATTTCTTCCATTTTTGGTAGGAAGACACATGTCCTCCTTTATCCAGGATACGACACACATTTCAGACCTGCCTAGGAGCAATGTCAAAACATCCTCCATTTTACCAGGGTGACCAGACATCCTCCTTTATCCAGGACACATCCTACATTTCTGCCCAGGAGGAATTTCAAAACATCCTGGTTTGTTCAGAAGTGTGCCTTTGCCAGCCTTTCCTTGAGACAGAGACTGTGACTTACTTGTCTAGTGGGTTTTCTTGGTTTGTTCAGAATGTGCCTTTGCCAGCCTTTCCTTGAGGCTGAGAGCGTGTGACTTACTTGCCTAGTTGGTTTGTTCATAGAGTCTGCCTTTGGTGACTTGGGTGTGTGCGAGTGTGCGCCTTCAAGAGGTTTTCTTGGGAGGTTTGTTCAGAGGAGATTTGCCTTCACCTTCCCTTAAGGCTGAGAGAGTGTGACAAGCGCTGTGATGTCCCTTGTGCGCCGCACCATTTGGACATGATGCATGAGCCACATCATTGACATGTAAGATATTTAGCCTTCTCTGTTGGAGAGAATCAGATTTTCATCGAATCCTGGTCTCCAGCGTCATAGAATCGTAGAGTTGGAAGAGACTGCAAGGGCCACCCAGTCCTTTATTCCACCATGCAGGAACTCTCAATCAAAACAGCCCCACTGACAGATGGCCATCCAGCCTCTGCTTAAAGACAGCCCCCAAAAAAGGAGACTCCGCTGCACTCCGAGGAAGGAGTGTGTTCCACTGTTGAACAGCCCTTACTCTCAGGAAGTTCCTCCTAGTCTAACACATAAAGCTATATCCCAACCTCCTATCCAGGAAAAATGTCAAAATGTTCTCCATTTTGAGCATGACTGAGAAACATGAATTTATAGTTTTTTATTAATGTTTTTGGCTTTTAGTTGGGTGTGTTCTCCATTTTTGAACGTCCTACAATTTGTCCTGCATTTTATCGTGCATCATGTCCTACATTTTTCTTACATTTTGTGTCTGGGGGGGGGGCTCTTAGCCTCTCAAAATGGTGGCACTTAGTCTGGACCTTCCCCTTCCCAAAATCCTGGCTACGTCCCTGGTCTAACCCACATTTACTATCTTGTTTGCAAGAATGCCACAGGGGACCTTGTCAGAGGCCTTACTGAAATCAAGATATGCAGCTGTGCATGCATTACAGCTTTCTTCTATGGGGATACAGTTACTTGTGTAATTACTTTGTGATTAATTCCACAACTATTTGTGCAGCCAATTAGATGTGAAAATAATAGTGCAATAAACTGTGCAATGAGTTGCACACCTGAAATCTGTTGAAATCCCCCCTTGCACGTTGTCCAGAAGAAAACACAATTTTGAGCCACTGAATCTTCACTAGGCTAGGCCTGGTTAGTAGTTTCTTGCCATTATGTTCTTTCTGGAAGAGAGGATGCAGCCTTGCAGGGGCATTCTGAGAAGTAATAAAAGCCAGAATGTGGACTGCTGGAGCCCCACACCTACCCCTAACATGCCCTTCCAGCCTTCCTCCACATTCCCACCACTAGTCCTCAAACCTCCTGGTGTCCTCTGCCCCCCTGCTTTGCATGGCAACCCCCTCAACCTGCACTCACCTTGTCATACTCCCCCTCCTCAGGCACACCACATGACAAAGTGGAAGGAAAAAGCTGGACTTCCCTTTGCCATGATGTTCTGTTACCGGTAGTTATGCTGTTTAAATGAGTTTTAAATAAATATCTGGCCAAGTATGGCAGAATTCAGTGGTCTGTCTTTACTAGTTCAGTTTTGAAATTACATTGCAACACTGAAACCAAAAGGGCTACAGTCTTGTTCATTAAGCTATAGCTTATTTTAGTTTCCATAAATTGTGAAACAAAAGATTTACATCTTTTATAGTAACTAACAAAAAGAAATAAAGTAAATATCAATTTGAGGTTCCTGTTTGAAAAAGTGATGTTAACATTAACACTGAATACTATGAAAACAACAACAAAAAAACTGAGTCTAAAAGTACCTAAAATCATTCAGTCATAAATCATATATTCAACCAAATGTCAGCTTTATGAAAATAATGTTTCATGGTTTTAAAAAAGTAAGAAAGTAAACTATTTACATTTAATGTGTGTTTTATCAGCAAGGCTGATTGATTTGTATTTTAATGGATACAATTCCTTGTATTTTATTGTATCTTACTTTATTTAAACTAATAAATTGGATTTGCATCCTAACCACAGAAGAAAAGCAGATTATTAATCTAAAAAAATAAAGGAGAGCCTTTGTTCTGTAGCAATAGTTCTGTAGCTTTGTTCTGTAGCTAATATTAACGTGAAAAAGAGTTGGTTAGATCTAAAAGGGATGGGAAGAATATACCACAATACTTGAAAAATGGTTGAAAACATGTTTCTTAAGCAGTGGAAATCTTAATCAGAACAATCTAGAACTCACAACAATCTTCAATGTTCAGGACTTATTCTGCACACATTTGCCATTATTTTTTGTGTAGAAAACAGCATTTCTGCACAGGGAATGGCTTCTGCTCCCCCCCCCCCCCAATCTGCCAGTTTTGTGCAGAATAAATTCCAAACTGCAAACAGTCTTTCAAAAGTGTGCAGGTTCAGAAGACTTTCTCATAGTGGGAAGAAAACTGGTATTATTATTCATCGTGTCCTTTGGGAACAAAATCAGTGATGAATTACATCCCTAAAATCTGCAGAATCTATTCACACTCACAGCTGCAACAGCTGATCTTACCTTCCATTTGAGCTGCCAGTAACAGCTGGAGAATACTTTACTTCATAGTGAAATGTTTCTTTTGGTTGAAGAACAAGCTTTTTCTCTCCACTAAGTACAGCAGCATCTATGAGTATTACATCTAGTGGCAGAACATCAACTGTGGGATTAGTTATAGGAATACCGATGACAATAGTATCCTAGAAGAGAGAAAGGCAAAGCATTCGTCTTTTTTCTTTACCAAAGATATCAAAGAATGAATATTGATTTGAAGTACTTTTTGGTATGTATGTAGAGAGATCTTGTAGCACCTTTGACACAAGGGAGTTTGCTGCACTGGGCTCCAGGGACGGCCTCAGAACAGAACAAGTGGGGGGTGGATTTTACTGCACACAAGGAAGTCCCTCACTCGTTCTGTTCCCCTCTCTTCCGTGCCCATTCTGTTCCAGAAGGGAACGGTTTTTCTGAACAGTTCTCAAAAATTGCCCCCTCTGGAATGGAATGGGCACGGAAGAGAGGGGAACAGAACGGAATGAGGACTTTTGTGTGCAGTAAAATCCGTCCCCCACTCGTTCCGCACTCGTTCCTGCCCCTTCCGTTCCATAAGGGGTCAGACCAAAGAGGACCTGTGTGGTAAACTCCCAAATGAAAGAAAGAAGTTGGCAGCATTTCCTAGACTAAAGTATACTTCCTCACATGCATTTGGTGGCGAAGAATCCAGGGACAGATATATATATATATATATATATATATATATATATATATATATATATATATCTGTCATTGGTATGTGAGAATGCCAATTCAAATTCAAAATCCTTTGTGTATGGAACTGAAGTGCCAAGTCCAGTTTTAAATGTGGTTGTTTTGAACAAAGGTATTGGGAACTACCCTTTGTGTGTGGAAATGAAATGGCAAGACCAATTTGGCACTGGAAACTAGTCTGTAGGTGAAGAGCCCCCATGAGGATGGGGTAAGATAGTTGAAATGTGTGTAGTGTGCCCGGAAGCCATTGTGGTATGTACTTTTTTTGGTATGTACCTTGTGGACCATACCAAGTGATTCCAAAATCAATTCAAGATCACAGTTTTTCCCTTAAAAAAAAAAACCCTAAATGATAGGTTATTAGGAAATGCTAACTTCCCCTGTACATGCCTAGATATAATTTACCATTTTCACAGTGGTTCTCAACCTTTGGGCCTCCAGATGTTTTGGACTTCAGTTCCCAGAAGTCCCAGTCAGTATGCTCCTTGTTCAGGAATTCTGGGAGTTGAAGTATTAAAAAAATCTAGAGGGCCAAAGGTTGAGAACCACGGCTTTAGAGACCCTGTTAAATTTCCCATCATCTAAGTTGGTGTGGACATGAGGAGAAGATTTTTTGCTGCAGCAGCACTCCGTTTATGGAATTACCAATCTGAGAACCTCAGTTTGGCCCCATCTTTACCTAGCTGTACAAAGGGTGCAAAAACCATTTTTATTTAGGTTAGCTTTCAATGAGTTTGAAATAGTTTTGCTCCATAGTCTGGATAATTTAAAGATAAATTTATATATTTATAATCTGATAGTTTGATAAGAGGTTGGCTTTTGTTCAAGATCACTTTTGGGGCCCTTCTGGACAGAAAGACAATTGATAAACATTTTGATTAGTAATAAACGAGCAATCATCCTTGTGTTGGTGACTTGCCAAAGCTACCCAGTGATTGAAAAGGGTTGAAATTGGATTTCCCAAATTATGTGATGGCAGATCACACAATTGCTGAACTTATACAAGAGGTACATGGAGGAAAAAAATCCAAGTAGGTTAATTACACTGAAATAATGATCATCAAGTCAGAAATTATAAACTTATCTGCTTTAAGAATTTATGTCCTGTTATTTGTCTCAAGGCATCTAACAAATCACATGTTAACAAAAACAGCAAAGATTACTGGTCATGTGGATTTGTTACCACATAATGTGAGAAACATCCACCACTGTTAGATAAATATACAACTAATGAATTTATCTTACACAATGGAATAAACTAGAGTTTTTGCTCTTAGTCTCTTGTTGCTTTGTATTAACAACAACAAAAATCTGCACTCTTTCAACATCTATTTTTGAAATAACAACTTACAAACGGAAGGTACAGCCATTTCAGTGAGATGACACCATCAACAAATGACACATAATAACTGCAATAACAGAGTCAAGGCTGGCTTTATGGCAAATATGAGCCATTTTACGTATGTAAAAACCTTTGCATAAATAAATTAGAATAATAGCAACAATTATGTTTATGCAGAAAATATATTGGATCACAAAGATTACTGAATATGTTTGCCTAGTACCCCGCAAAAGACCCCTTGCATTTTAAGAAAACAGCAATTTGAGATAAATACACATAAAACACATTTAATGTTTTACAGATGGCAGAGTTATATCCACCCCAATCAATCATTCAATGGCCCTGGATCAGTAAGACAAATTAAGTTTCCTATAAAAAAAAATTAAAGTTCAGATTAATCATTTAAATGTTGTAAACAAAATTTAAGAGTACCTTTAACCATTTCATCACCAAGGGCTTCATAAGAAAGCCCCTGGAAGGTAACATAAATTAAAATCCACCTCATTATATTTCTTGCAAAATTATGTTTTATTAACAAGATGATTGGCACCAGGTTAAACATCTCCCAGCATCTAATATAAAATGTTCTCTTATAGGCTGTTGGAATTATTTTGGATGAATATTTGAATTCTTTCAGCAAAGATATCATGACTTATATTCTGGAACTGGTAATGAACAAGATTCATAACTGAATAACAGTCTTTTACAAACCCTTTTATATTGCATTTTCTGCTAGCTCCATGACAAAAGGAAGAGGTTAAAGGATACCAACCTAAGAAGGCAGTGTATAAAGACTGCAGTTGAATACAATTATGACCTACCCCCATCAAAGATTTCTCTACATTTATTTCAAGCACGTTTCTGCTTTAGTTGAAATTTGTTGGCAACATTAGATTTGTTTATGGTTATCCTACCCCAGGACTTCAGCCATGAATGATTAAGGGGCAAAACACAAAGGGCCACGGCAAACAGATGCGCAGCCCCAATCCAGCTTGTTTCCACCCCAAATAGCAGCAGAAAAGATCTGCTCCTATTTTGGGCAGAAAAAAGCTGTCCCTTTGCCTCTGCAGCCAGCTTTTAGCCAGCTTTGGGGCTATGGCATCTAAATGCTACATCTCTAAGCTGGTTTGAAGTTGGCCAGTATGTAATCTTCCAACTCTGATTCTATGATTCCCCGGCTTCACTCCTTATCATGATCATTTTCCCCAGGTGCAAGTAGGAGTAGAGATAATAGATATAAACATGACACTGTTTAGAAAAGTAAAGAGCAGATTGCTTGAAAGGAGAACAGAACATATCTAGAGCAATCAGCCAGAATTTAGAGAAACTATAAACAGTTGCATAATGGGTCAAGTATGACTTGGGAACAACTCAGCTGTTCTAGAATGGCTAAAAAAAAACCCATCAGTTTTGAACTCTGGAAAGAAAGTAGAAAAAGAAGGGGAGAGACAGATTTTTTTCTTAATCACAGCATTGTGCCAATACTTCCTTAAAAAGGAGTGAACTGTACCTGTTTCACAGAAAATCTCCAGTATGGAAGCAGCCAGAGATAAGTATCCATTTTCTGTAGTCTCAGATACAGAAGAATCTGTTTTAGGGTTATAACTTTTTTTTATATATAAATTTTATTATTAAAATTAAAATAATTACAAACATACAGCTTTACATATCATACACTCTCCATTACACTTTGATACATTTTACAATTTTACAAAAGGGTTATAACTTTTAACAAAAAAATTCTCCCCAAATGGTGACATTTGTATATTTGAGGATTTTAAAATTACTTTTCACATCAAGATATTTTTGCCAAAAATAAGCAAAACCAAATATTTTTGCAAAGAAAACACTACATTTGGTATGTAATACAAAACCACTGGGTTTTGTACAAAAAAAGATCATATTTTTGTACAAAATCCAGTGATTTTTTTTTTTAAACTGATATTTTTATTCTCACTGTAGGAGGAAAGATTCCTTGGCAGTTGACTTTTTTTTTTTCCAGTTGGAAGTCTTGCATACTAAAACATGCGTTCTTATTGCGAAAGGTCCAAAACACACTGCAGAATTAATCTGGCTCAATGCTAGGGAATTCTGGGAACTGTAGTTTTGTGGAACATGTAGCCTTCTCTGACAGAGAGCTCTGATACTACAATAAACTAGAGTTTCCACAATCCCCTATCACTGAGCCAGGGCAGTTAAAGTAGTCTCAGATTGGATTATTTCTGCAGTGTGTTTTGAACCAATGAGTGTATTCACTAACATTTTTATATCCTTAATCTTCTGTGAAATTTTCAAAGTATTTATCAAAGTATTTTACTTCCATTGTAATTCCTCAAATGTTTTTTCTAAGCATAAACTTTTGAAAACACTTCATATTTTGGTTGGGATAAATGTTTGTTGTAAATACAAATGCAGACTATAAAACCAGGTTTAAAAAAATCAAGTTTCGGGTTAAATTACAAATGGTAAATGAGCCAAAGCAGAAAAAATGTCAACTATGGAAATTCTTGTTCATGAAACCTAGCGGAGAACCATACAGCTAAAGCTGCTGGGTAAAGTGGGAAAATATCACACTACAACAGAGACTGTTATGACTTTTGATGAAAAGATATGCAGTTCTCTTTGTGTTGCCTAAAATGAAGTCACATAGATAGAAAAATTGCCATTATTGCCCTTCTGTCATCTTTTGTTAATTATCATTTCATCTTTCCTCAATGGATCAGATTTGAAAGGTGAGCTATGTGTTGACATGAAAGCACTGGATGGTTGGGATAGTGGCACCTTTGCTTTCTGATGGTTCACTGTATACAAATGTCGTTTCATGCACTAAATTACTGAAAATATTATGAATAAAATTACCTTCAGGCTATGTTTTGTATATACCTTATAAACATAGCCTGAAGGTAATGTTATTCATAATATTTTCATAAATGAATTTCATGTTTAGACGTGGGTCATACCTCCAAGACAGGGGTAGGCAACCTTTTTGAGCCGAGGGCCGGGTTGCTGTCCCTCAGACAACTGGGGGGGCCGAAGCCAAAAAATAAATAATTAAATATTTTTTTTAAAAAATTAAAAAAAAAAAAAAACCCAGGACAAATGTAGGACAAAATTTTCAAATAGAAGACACTTTTTTAAAAAAAAATGGAGGACACGTGAAAAAAATTGCTGATTTTTTAAAAAATGTTGATATAAATGCATGTTTCTGAGGTTTCTATAGACAATTGCCCCCCAAAGGCCCCAGTGGCAATCGGTGGCAGGACCAGGCCGGGGGCCGGTCCCAAGGCCTTGCCGGGCCGCATCCGGCCCGCGGGCCACAGGTTGCCTACCCCTGCTCCAAGATATCTCATTATGCATATGCAAACATTTCAAAATCCATATATTCCAGTCCCAAGCATTTCAGAGAAGGGATGCTCAACCTGTACTTCTATGTTCAACAGCATGTTAGAAATACTTGGAAAACTCACCAGAAATAACTAAGGAACGAAGACTATGCAAACTAAACTGTTGAAGATATTTGCCAAAAGTAGTAGCTTATGTAGACTTCCTCAACAGGGAATTTGTTTCCCCTTTAAAACTTGCTCTAGACAAAAGTTTTGCTTTTCATTCTACAGTACATTCTTTTCCTCATACTAAATTCAATGCCAATCAATTTCACTAGGGTCAGTTCAGGATAGGGGGAGAAAGTAATAAACTTACAGATTCACTGCCTCATTGATTCTGAAAAAAATGTGTTTGTAATCTAGACCAACTGTCCGTACCCACTATCTCAAGCTAAGGATGTGCAAAATTCATGCTTGGAACTAGAGAACAGCTGCTGGTCAGTACAAATAATACAGAACAAAGATGGACCAATAATCTGACTGTACAAATCAATGCCCGATGATCCAGAAAAGAATTATAGGCAACTTCATGGAGGACATGTTTCTCAGTGGCTTATTTGGTATAATGATTGCCTCCAGATTTAGAAAAAAGTTGAATACTAGTTTCAGGACAATGGTGCTGAAAACTGGAAAATGTTGCTTTTGTGCTGTATCTGTGGGTTTCCAGGAACCTTACAGTTGGCTATGTGGAAAACATAATGCAAAAATCTTACGTTTCTGCATAGCTTTGCCCTTTGGAGGTTTAAGCTGTAACCTAACAGATTTAATATTTTCAAACTATCCATCCACCTATTATTTATTTATACCCTACCCTTTCCCCAAAGCTGCAACTCAAAGTGGCATATAAATAACAGAAAATGATTCAATTTTATTTTATTTATTTTATTTACATCCCACCTTTTTATGCAGGGCCCACATAAAACACATGCCACTAAAAACATTAAAAAGTTATGATTAAAATATTATTAAACTGTCAATGGAATTAAAACCATTTGAATCACTGAATTGATATTAGAGCATAAAATTCATATAGCACACTAAAAAGCACTTTTCTTACAAAACAGTTCCCAAAAGCCTCCTTGAAGAAAAAAGATCTTCAGCTGCTAATGAAAGAATAGCAAAGAGGGAGCTAGCATACCGTATCATTACCCACCCTATCAATAAATAAACCAAGTTGGAGATAGCTGGTTCTAAATTACATGCCTGGGAAAGTAGCAAAGTTGTTTCACATTTTCTTCCATTTCTGAAGTAGTTAACACAATTTCTGTAGTTCTTTGCATATATTAATTAAAGGGTTGCTTCAAAGAGCTAGTGTGGTCTACACAAATTGCTAATATCCTCATATATGCCAGAACTTAGCTCCTTGTTAAGTGCGTTTACCTGGCATAATTAACTGAACTCTTATTTAATTTTCAATGGAATATTTTTCCAAAATTTTGAAATATTTTCTATCTTCTGTCCCTCAAGGGGCTTAACTACAAATATTTAATGCAAAGATGTTACAGCATGAACAATATATTTTAATTCTCCTTATTCACACTTCCAAGCTGGGACATTTTCCTGGAACATATTACCAAATGTTTTTAAAAAAGAAAGATATGCCTTCAGCTATCTTGATATATTTTAAAAGACAAATTCTGCCAAGACTACAACATCTAACAAATTTCTCAATTGCCCTGCTGTCAATTTAATGTTCCAGAAGGTAGAACACGTGACAAGGAGATCAATTTATCTTCAACTTGTTGCTCGCTGATGGGCAAGAACTAATCAACCAAGTGGATGTCATTAAGAGTCATTATAGACAGGAAAGGTAAAGGTAAGTATAGTTAGATCCATACACTGGATGTTTATAAAAAAGCTGATTTCAGTAAATTTAAAGAAATACTGGATGATATCCCATCAGAGACACTCAAGACAGAAGTCTAGAAAAGAAAAAACTGAGCCATCTTCAAATAGCTGAAAGACTGTGACATGAAAATGGAAGATGCTGCTCCAGAGAGCAGGATCTAAATTAGTCAATTCAAATTACAAAAAGAAGATTCTGACTAAACATTGGGAAATACCTCTGGATGGTATGAGCTATTTTGCAATGGAACAGTCTATCTCAGAAAGTGGTGGTTTCTTCTCTGTTGGAAGTTTTTAGACAGTTTGGATGGCAATGCTTTAAATGTGGTTTTTCTGCAAAGAAACAAGACTATACTGGGTCCCTTCCAACTTTACATTTCTGTGATAAGGTGCTTCTCCTCAACTTCACACAGTTTCACTCTTCCCATAAGTCCTATTACATCTATAAAATAAAATGTTTATTCTTAGCAGTGCTTTTAAAAAACCTTCACAGTGAGTAAAGTAATACAGATTTATTTCATATAGATAGCTGCTTCCAGGCAATATAAGAGTCTTTGAATTTTTAATTGCTAAATATGTAAATATGTATGTTACATAAGTCTCTCACACTGTTGCTTTAGCATTGGTTACTGTCCAAAAAGAAAGCCTGAATCTTTCTATTTCTCCAAATAACATGACACCTCTCAAATTAATAAATGCACTGAAATATACATATATTAGTGGAAAATGTGCACCAAATTTGCACATCTGACCCAATGTGATGTATTTCTGGAGTTCTAAATAGGTATTCAGGAGGTTCAGGTTTAAGTTTCCAATCAGTTTGGCCCAGTAGCTTTCTTTGAGCCTGATCTCACAGTGATAAGAAGGAGAACAGGGCTTCTGCTCAATATTTCCTCCACCGTAAGTGGGAGAACTAGCCTCTTGAGAGATTGCACAGAATTCAATGACACATGCCTCTATTACACCAAGAGCAGCATCCTTAAAAACATACCTCATCCAGCAGTAACAACTTTTCCAGGTGGGTAAGATAGCCTACCCATTGCTGTAGAAAAGTAACTTTTATGGTAAGTACCAACGTTCCATTTTCTTGTAGTGTATGGAAGGAGAACATCCTCACTTGGGACTTACCAAAGTGGTCATTGTTGGGTAAAAAAGTTGTGCTTTCACACACCTCAAAGTGCCATTACTTCCTGAAGCATGGACCTTCCAAACACTGCTTCAATTGAAGCAAACACATCAGTGTTACAGTGATGAATAAACAAAGCTGTTGAGATCCAAATAATACCCAATAGCTTTCCTTTAGAGGAGCAGCTATGCTAAAGGTACAGGCCTGCATCTTTCCCTGGAACACCTACAGAACCAGCCCTACAACAAAACCCAATGCATTATTTGTTACACTTAGATACTGTAGCTGTAGAAACATGATGTTCAAAATCACTGAATGAAAGGAGATAGACAAATGAATCAATTTTTATAAAAATAAGTCGCTCTACTTCCTTGGACAGAGAAGGAGATAATTCCGTCTGGAGAACGAGGAAATTGCAGGAAGCTATTCAAGTTAAACTTTTTTCCCCCCTACAGGCTTCATTTGTGGTGTTGAAGGTGCTTAAATTACGCCCAGGGGGGAAAGGATCTAAGGAAAATGAGGAAAATGTAGTTTAAATTAGAGAATCCTACTGTGCCCAGAGATCTTGGGAGTGGTTATGGAGGGGGGAGGAGTAACACTATTACCATGGTAATTTCAGCTCACAGTAAATGTTTCCATTCCTTTGCCAATGAGATGTTGGACAAATTAAAGATTCTTCTGATTGATGCTTTAGTAGAAGCTTTTGCTACAAGGAAACCTTCTCCAGGAATGGGAATAATACCCCTAAGAACACAGCGCCAGTGATGAATTTGCACTGGTGATCAGGGCAGTGGCTGCCACCTCCTGTTTACCAGATAGCAATGTTTTGGGCTAAGGAACTTTTCACTAATGTTCCTTCAGAGAATGCTTGCTTATGCCAAAAGTTAAGCCATGTGACTTTATCGCAGATTCCAGTCTAGACATGCTTCCATTTGACTTCATCCAGTATAGTTTCTTGCAGACAGTTACTTTTGAAGAACTGGAGTGCTGACATGAAGCCAGTTTTAGCTATCTTTCCTAAAGAGTCCAGGGTGTTTGGTGAGGACTTGGATGAGGCTTTAGTGAAAACAAAGTATAGAACAAAAGCTTTTCCTTCAAGAAATGGGAAAGAGGAAGAGAAATCCTATAAATGTGCCATCTTAAGGACTGAGGTCTTTTGAGGGAACTCCTCTGTGTCCTCAGTGAGGCTGTTGGGAGGGCCTTCTTAGCTACAAGACCACGATTATGGAATGCCCCCCCCCCATGGGACAATTGACACCAATGGTGATTTCATGTAGGTGCCAAGTAAAAACAATGGTCTATTTATTAGATCCTTGGAGCACAACTGATTTTTGTCAGATTGTTAATGTGCATGGTTTTTAAACACAGTTTTAATTTTTAAACCTGTTTTAATTTGTTAATTATGTTGAATGTATTGTTTGTCTATGTATATTTTTATACTATTTTACATTGTTTAAACTCATTTATGTTTATTTTGCCTGTATGCTTCCATGAGATATTTTGATGGTACACAACAAAAACATTTTAAAAAATTAATAAATCTGGATAGCAATCGTTTAGTCTCAGTATAGAAAACATGAATATAGGACTTTAAGTTCCCCCAGAAGGAATCTTGATTCATTTCAAAACAGCACAATAATGTGGAGCCCAATGGGAACATATCTATCTCATTTTTCCCCACTACTGATCTCAGATGGATATAACACAGATTTTGTGACAATATCAACCCACCCTTTTGTACAATCTTGACATACTAGATTGCTAATAGAAACTGAGACCTAAAGCTAAAGTGAGCGGAATCCATGGTGGCAGTTTAGACTACTACCTTGGATAATTGTTAACATATCACCTTTAAAGCCCTAAATGGCTTGGGTCCAAACTATCTTCGAGACCGCCTTCTCCCCTATAATCCTCCCCGTGCACTCCGCTCCGCTGGGAGAGGCCTACTTCAGCCACAAAAATCTAGGCTTTCGACTACCTCCCAGAGGGCATTTTCCATCATCGCCCCCAGACTGTGGAACGGCCTGCCGGATGAGATCCGTCTACTTACATCCTTAGACAGCTTTAAGAAAGCTGTTAAGACGGATCTCTTCCAGCAGGCCTTCCCAGAATAGAGAACCCGGCCTTAGAAGATCGTCTGGGAGAGATACTGTTGCTCTCACTGATTGTTTGCGGGTGTGATGTTGCTGACTTTTTGGTCAGTTTTTAACTTGTATGTTTGTTTGTGTATTTTTTGTTTTGTGCCTTTTTAAATACTGTATTGGATTAATACTTTTTTAAGGAGGGGAGGGTATTAGGGATTTTATATGTTCAGTATTTTTAACTTTGTTAGCTGCCCTGATTGTTCTCAGAGGGGCGGGATACAAATAAATTTTATTATTATTATTATTTATTATAATTGAAAGAAATTAATTGCATTTGATGTTTCTACACAGGTTCTATACAATAGCCTCTCAGGAGACCTTAGAGCACCAAACATCCTCCACCCCACCCCCCCCAAAAAAAAAAAAAAAAAAAAACCAAGTAATTTTTGGCCACAGACGCCACCTAGAGGTTGTTGACAGCATTTTCACCATGTTCTCTCTCTATTTCTCTCTCACGTGCACGCATACACGCACACACACACACACACGCACACACACTTGGCTCAGGAAAGACCTTTTTTCAACAACAGGACATAAGTGTAAGTTGTCCTATTTTTTGTTTTGTTCTTTAAAGTCATCTCCTGGGCCTAAAATGACACCGGGGGGGGGGGGGGGGGAGAATGAAAATGAAAAGGCATTTGGGGTAAAAAAAAATGATTTTTTTTAAAAAAAGTATGACTGCAGGGGGAGGGGAGCATATAAAACCCATATGCCACATTTCCCACCCCTCATTTAAGGCCACCTCACTATCTAAAGCAGGATACTCTGTCCTTTTCTCTAATTCTTCCTCTAGTCAGCATTGTGAAGCCACCTGCATAATTTTACAAAGACATTTCATAGTGCTTCAGTAATTAACTGCAAACTAATATACAGAAATGTGGTAAAATGCCAAGTGGCTTTTTGAAAAATAGTACATAAAATCTATTTCCAGCTACAAAAATTTGCTGAGTATCTAAACTGTACAGATTTGCTTCATTTTAAGAACACAAATACAAGCAAACACAATGGTGTCCCCCCACAACCCTTATTATCATGGTGTCATCTCCCATTCAGCCTTAGTAGCTTTAAACCTGATGATGCATTTAATTTAGTTCTCTGAAAGATATATAAGCCCAGAACAGTTTCAGTCACTGAAAGAGTGTTACTGCGTATTTATACCAGCAAAACAACATTTTAACTCCTTATTCAGCAAATTAGCTGTTGATTTTCACTGCTTGTTTCACCACAGCTGAAATGAGTTTTATGGAATAATCTATGTTACTATTTAAAACCAACTTTCCTTTGTGCTTATTTATACACTTGGCATTGCATTTAGAATATTCAGTATGTCTAAGATAAGATGGCTGATTGCATTTTGCAAGATCCAGAAAGTATAGTGCTAATGATAAATTGTTTTATAAGAATCTTCAGGCATTTGAAATGTTGGGCCACTTTTAATGTAAGTCCTAAACGTATATCTAATCTAAGCAGTGAATAGCCTTCTGGTGATCATTTTTCTGTCTTGCTAGCCTGTCTTGAAAACAGTAGGCATGTTAACAAAACACACAACCCCTCTAGCGATGCAACACAAAATTGATTAAAGCAAGTTTTTTTCAGTCCCTGTGTATTTATCACAGTCCTTTTCCGGACACAGTCCTTTGTTCTCTTTTCAATAGCTACTTCTTATGATCCACCGAGATGGTCTGATGCAATTTATTTTCTGAACACAATTTATAGGGCTGATTACAACCTGTACACTATCACCCCATGTTTTTGTAGGGTTTTCAGGCTATGTGGCCATGTTCTAGGAGAATTTATTCCTGTTATTTCATCTGCATCTGTGGCTGGCATCTTCAGAGAACAAATATCATCTGAAGAGCACGTTTAGATTCAGAAGAAGGTGGAGTGAAGGTAGAAAGGAACACCAACAACCTAAGATATGAGGATGACACCATACTACTAATGGAAAACATCACATACTTGGAAGAATTACTAAGGAAGGTCAAAGAAGAAAGTGCAAAACTAAGCTTACTGCTGAACGTAAAGAAAACAAAAATACTGACCAAGAAGGAACCTAGACAATAGGGAAAAAGAAATAGTTAAATTTTTCCCATACCTTGGATCAAACACTAATCAGAATGGAATTGGAAACTGCCATCAAGAAATCAGAAGACTAGAAATGGGAAGAGCAGCTATGAAAGAACTAGACAAGATCCTAAAGAGTAAAGGTATGTATCCAAGTCTCTCTAGGGGAATTTTATTTAGCTCAATTTATGGGGTTGGCTACATGAAACCTCGAGACTGTTTCCCTTATGTATAAGAAATATAGTGAAATTCTGGACCATGCCAACCACTACCATGTCAGGATGCACAGGGAAGCCATTGAAATCCACAAACACCTGGACAATTTCAACCGGAAAGAAAAAACCCTTAAAGTGGACAAAATTTAGCTACCAGTCCTGAGGAATAGCAAAATGCGGAGTCAGTAAATGCAAATGGAAAACCACTCAGAGTCAGGGGCTTTCCCAGCAGATAATGATGACCAATTAGCAGACACTAATCCTCTTTTACATTAGCCTCCCAGCCTGAGGCCTGCCATCAGCAACAGAACAATACACATGCAAATCACTCCTGCATTCCCAGGCTCACACAGTGTGTGTGCGCGCGCACACACACACACGCACACACACAATTTTTTCCGGGCAAGCATTTTCTGAAGATGCTAGCCACAGATGCTGGCGAAACGTCAGGAATAAATTATTCTAGAACATGGCCACATAGCCCGAAAAACCCACAAAAAATCATCCATTTGGAAAGATCTCAGAACAGGGGTTGGGCAGTTTCTGCACTGGGGACATATCTTTCCCACCTCACTAAGGGCAGTACCCTATCACTGTCATCAGACTTAGTGTGTGGAGGGTAAAAAAGCCACATGATATACAGAGACTGAATGCTTTCAATTTCAGATTGTCTTTCAGGAGAATTCTATAAGTGTTCTTCAGATTGAAATGAGTTGAGTGCACAAGCTAGGGTTCTTCTGGAGCAGCATCCCAAACTATGGGTCTTTGTCCCTAGAAAGGTCAAGTTGCTTCTATGTTTACCACTTTCTTGGACAAATAGTAGAAGTTGTATTCTTTTGTCAGATTTTATTCCATTGCTTTTCAAAACTGCATATTATTTCAAAAGCTAGAAAGTAATCTGTAAATATGTATTATTTTTATTAGTAGTAATAGTAATAGTATTCTAATGAACTATATTTGTATTGATATCCTCATATTTTACAAGGGATATGCAATCTGCTGCATGTATGTGTATTTGTATGTATGAGCATTAAATGAAAACTGACTTTACAAAAATTTGCACTCCTCATTTTCTAAAGTTAAATATTTAAACAGCTTCCCAACAAACACAGAGTTTTTGTTTGCTTTTTCATGCTCAAATGATCTCACCAACTATTAATATTTTAATAACACATTTCAAAACTGGCATATGTTCCTGAAAAACATTTTCAAAACTGCAGATGGAAAGTGCATATTTTTGTTTTGCCATTTCTTCTCGAACAGCAATATTATTTTTCCTGACTGCCAAAGAGAGGGCAGTAGCTTGCATCTCAAAACCTTTCTGTTTCAGATACAGAGGTGGCTGCAGAGCAGCCCTTGTAAATATAGACTCTATTTTCATAATGCATTAATGATTTGGGGCTGCTGAAATGAAACTCTGATCAGAAAACCTATAAAGAAGCACTCAATGAAACTATTTGGTGAAATTTGGCAGAAAACTATTGTTTTTACTAAATCAGAATGTTGTTCTTCCAAGAAATAACTAATCAAGACACTCTTTAAAAGCATGTCATCATTAGAGCTTTCTAAAATGCCATGATTTCATTTTGCAGGCTTACTAGTTTTATATCCTGAGCTTTGCCATTTCTGAACATTATAGGCTCTGTTGTGAATTGGAATAAATCTAGATCTCCTTTGATATCATTCTCATTAACAGTTTTTTTTCCTTTATCTGTTTTCCCACTCTTTCATAAAGAATCAGAGTATTTTCCCCAAGGTCTGACATCTCTGATAAGAAAACATTTACTGCATGTGAAACTTCTGTGCCCAAGCTTCTTATCATATCTTTATGGTACAAAATGTCCTCTGCCTTTAAAAAATCAGTACTGAGGAACAAAGCTGTGTAAAAGGGACTTTAAAAAGGAGCAATAGAACAAGAGAGGAGCAAAGAACCTTGGGAAATCTGTTATGGTGTTAGTGTTGTAAATACACAACTATGTTCAAACTGAATACATCAACCTGAACAAATAAACTATGGCCTGTTACAGACAGCCAAAATAAAGCTGCTTCGAGTCACAGTGGAGGTATGGTGTTTCA
>NC_056524.1:77679830-77688797 GCF_019175285.1 Sceloporus undulatus | reverse complement strand
TCTGGACTCTTAGGACGCATGCATCATTGAAACACCAAACCTCCACTGTGACTCGAAGCAGCTTTATTTTGGCTGTCTGTAACAGGCCTATATAATCATAAAGATGAGCAGAGTAAGGAAATCAAAATCTGAGTAACCGCTAGAACCAATGAAATGTCACTGCCTGGAGAAATAAGATCTGTGTAACAAACATTATCCATGTGATTTGACATATCTATGTCTGAGCTCTGAGATATTTGCTCTCAAATCACTTTTAGGGCCACCTACATGTTTATGTCACAGTCAAGGTCTGGATTGTGTTAACTGATTTGTATTGACAAGATATCTTACTTGTATACATAGGTAATGATGGCATGCCTTTGAGGATATGGCATTTCATGTGTCTAGATTATAAATTATAATGCTGTTTTCATACAAAATTACTTCAGTCCCATTAAAATAAGTATAATGAGTAACCTGATTCTAAATAGATATACTTGGAAGCAACTTGCCCTATGTGAAATGAAATACATACTTGAAAGCAGCTTCTCTGTATACAGTGAAATCCTCCTGATTATAATCTTTCAAGAGAAAAAAAAAATCCAAGTACTTGTTCTTATTGCCTTTAGACCTATCTTCTACAGTATTCTCTTACCACAGTGACTAACCAAATGCCTCTGGTAAGCCAACAACTATGATATAAAATAGTAGAATACATAGTGGTCTGAAACAGATATTTGCCCTGTACTGCTACAGTTTAAAACTGGCCTTCTGGTGCACAGGAATATTTTAAAAAAACGTATTATAGCAGGTTGAAGCTATGTAATAAAATGACGCTTGGATAATGTCTAAGCATCTCTATCCTCTTTCTTCTCACACTCCCTTACAGGTGCAATTAGACTGCTTGCTGAATGAAACAGCTCCTTGTAATGCATGTCATTCTAGTGAAATAATTACACAACTAACTTATGTTTCTTTGTACCATTAATGGAAGACTCCTTACCAGAACAGTACATTCCACACTCAGAGTTTTTTTCTGGTGGTGCTGGTGTACTATGTATCTCCAGCGAAAACCACACTTTGCAGCATGTTGAACTTTGCCCTAGGAAGTTAAAGAAACAATAAAATATTGAGTCTCAGCTGATGATTTCTTCAAACATGGAAGCATTTCCTGTGTGGAAAATATTCATGACCTTTAATATTCAAATTACTATGCCTTAGATCCAAACTGGTACTCAGGTACATGGAAAGGGCTTATGCTAGCTCTGTAAAATTATTTTTCTTTAAACAGATCACCCCTACATAATAAGAGAACTGCTTTTAAAAATTTCCCCACTGCCCCAAAAGCAGGTTGCCAAGCAGCAGAGTAGGATGTGATGCTGCAGTTCATGTTTGTTTTAAGAAACAAACAAACAAAATACCTTTAAGTATCCTTTGGGCTAATAACTTGTATGCCAGTAAATACTGTAGGTTCAAAATATGCACACCAAACCAAACAGTATATAAAGTTGGAACTGTACAAAGGACTAATGTAATACAGGTTTCATCAGTACATAGAACTGTACAAATATATTTGTTAACAGTAAAAGAATCATAACCTAGAAAAAAGTATTGCACTTTGGAAGGCTGTAATTGTTATCCCTTTGGAAGTCAAGTAGTTTGGGGTTAGGAAAAAAGCTAGGAGCTGACCAAAAATGAGCAATCTCTGCTTCCCTGGCAATAGGAATATTATTTCAGGAAGAAATGGTTGAGTTACTGATGATGGAGCAAGGAGCAACCCCGTTGCCAGAGCAACAGAAAAAAAATATTTTGTGTTATTATGGATTTCTGTCCATAGGTTATGCTCCAGTTACCAGATAAAAATTGGGAACAGGTATTTAAAAGTCTAGCCCAAGAAGCATTGCCCATTTCTGGCACCCAGAGCACAGAACAGAAGAAGAATAAATCTACCCTTTAGTCAGAAGCCAAAAGCAGGGAAGAAATAAAACGACCTGAAGGGACTGGATCCATCACTTGACATATTTATACGTTTAAATATTAGTAATTAAAAAATAATACTGATTTCTTCAAAATCTGTTTTAGCCCATTCTGGGCTAATGTTTCTTAGAACATTAAGATTTTAAATAACAACAACAGATATTGGCTTAAAGCTTTATGTTGCAACTCTTTAAATTTGTAGGTTTTATTTCTCCAATTTTAATGAACTGTTTTCTCATTTACCAACTCTTTAAATTTGTAGGTTTTATTTCTCCAGTTTTAATTAGATGTTTTCTCATCTACCTGCAATATTGTTGCTTAAATATCTTGTGGAACTAGTTCAATAGTTGTACAGATTTGTAGGCAGGAATAACATCTACAAATTCTGCTCAACAAATGTGATTAGTTGGTTCTCTTGGTAAAACAGTAGATAGAGGTTTGTCAATGTATCTTGATTAAGAAAATAGCAATTGCATTGCAGGGCCAGACCAAGTCCCATCTACTAGTATACCATTCTGTTCTCAGTTGCAGCCAGCCAGATTCTACAAATTTATTATTATTATTATTATTATTATTATTATTATTATTATTATTAATATCCCGCCTCTCTACAAACCCTCAACCCACCCACCCCTTAAAATACAATTAAACAGTGTGGAATTAAAAACATAAAACATACTTAAAAAAACAATACAATAACTGTGGTGAAGTCGGAGGTCAGCAGTTAGATTTTCCTTCCAATGGAAATACAACAAGCAGATTGGTAAGTATACAACAAAACTCTCACAGTAGGGAACTAAAACAGCTTGTGAATGTAAATGTAATATCTTCCTTCACAGTATAATCCACCCCTTTAGATTCTTTCATTTTTCTCACACACACCTACCTCCACTCATGCCCATTTAGCAATAACGACAATAGAAAATAAATAATTGTTCAAATGCTATATTGGGCTTACAATTTGCCATGTGCTATTTGATCAACCACTAATGGCTTTAATAAACTTTAGTACATAGAACATCCTCTTGTTGGTGAACAGTAATACTCTTTAGCCACAACCCTGTATAACACCAGTTCCATTTGCAAACTGGGCCTTAGGTTTCTTTGAAAATGAAAGCACATGTTCCAGCACCATTCAATAACACACAACAGCTCCCTGTGTAGGTTACACTGGTTTGGAAACTCCCCTGAAGTTTCAGCAGGAGTCAGGTTGAAAAAAGAAAGGTTTAACTTCCCACTCGATGGCAGAGTTCATTGACACAGCCATGCTGGTTGGGATGATGAGAGCTCTAACTCAATATATCTGAGGGTTACCTGATTGGGGAGTGCCCACATTAACCTCTAAAGTTACTGGATAATATTACCCTAGTAGTACAGGGTAACAGTACAGTAGCAGGAAAGAAAAAGAGAATGGGAAGCAGTATTGTCATCACATATTTGTATGGTGTTACTTCTATGGATTTACAAATCTGGCACTGAATACATGTATCTTTGGTCAGTCTCAGAAACATATGCCATAGAAACTGTAACAACCGCTAGCATGCTACTGCCCCAGCTGGTATGATACTGAGCCTCAGATTAAAGCAGTGATAGTGAAACTTTTAGAGTCTGAGTTCCAAATTCACTGGCATTCCTGCATCGGGTGTCACCGGGTGTTGAGGATGCGACTTTCAGGGGCAGGACCTTTAGGGGCGGGAACTCTGCCTTCTGGGTTGGGACTTCTGGGGGCAGGACTTCCACCTTTCAGGGACAGGACTTGGGGGGACCTCAGGCACGTTCTCTCAACCTCAGGCTAACAATAGCAACACCCCCCCTCAACTAAACTTGCCAAGAAAACACCATGATAATTTCACCTTAGGGTCACCATAAATCAGAAATGATTTGAAGGCACCACACACACAAATCATGCCCCCTCAGCCTCAGAAGATGGCAATGGAAATCCCCCTCTATTGAAGCTTGTCCCATGGTAGTTTCACCTTAGGGGCACCAGGACCCAGTGCTTGGAAGGATGTGAGGGTGCTCTGGGCTTGTAAGTTGGAAACGGCTTGGAGGCTCACAACAACAAAAACAACAACAAGCATAATAAAGCACCGAAGGCACTCACAAAAACAAGAACAAAGAAAGCCAGTGGTTTGAGTGTGCGGCTCCGTAGACCAGGGCTCAAATCCCAGCTTGACCATGAAACCCACTAAGAGATCTTAGGCAAATCACACTCTCTCAGTCTCAGAGGAAGGCAATGGCAAACCGCCTCTGAAGAAACTCACTTAGCCATGAAACACACTGGAAGATCTTAGGCAAATCACACTCTCTCAGCCTCAGAGGAAGGCAATAGCAAAAATCCCCTCTGAAGAAATCTTGCCAAGAAAACCCCATGATAGGGTCGCCATAAGTCGGAAATGATTTGAAGGCACACAACAGTGGTTCCCAAACTCTGGCCTTTGACTCCCAGAATCCCAGACCATTGATGAAGCTGGCTGAGGCTCCTGGGAACTGAAGTCCAAAACACCCAGAGTTTGGGAATCACTAGCACACAACAACAATAGCATCTAGGTATAAGATTCGAGAGGAACCAATGTGGCATAGTGGTTTGACTGCTGGACTACCATTCTGGAGACCAGGATTTAAATCCCAGCTCAGCCATGGAAACCCACTAAGTGACCTTGGACGAGTCACACTCTCTCTCAGGCTCGGGGATGGCCATGGCAAACCTCCTCTGAAGAAAACAGCCTAGGAAACACAATAATAGGCGTTAGAGAGACAGACAGACAGCAGCCCATCACACCAGGCAAGGCGGCCAGCAAAGTGCCAATGGGAAAGGCAATAAGGCTAGGAAGGGGGAAATAAGGAGGTGTGCATCCCCACTGGCCGGAAGGTTTTGCGCTGAGGGCAGGAAGAAGGGGTGAGGCCTTGATGAACTTCTCTTCCTTCCCCCCCCCCTCAGAATACCTTCTTTATCTGCCATACCAACCCTCTCCAGGGGTGCGGATGGCAACATTACTGTCCTGGGGTGATGGCATGCATGGCACGTGCCCTCAGAAAGGGTTTGGCATACCAGAGAGGGCACGCGTGCCACGGGTTTGCCAACATGGGGTTAGAGTCTCTATTTTTTTATGCTAGGCTACTTCAACTTTCATTTTGTGTTTTCTTGGCTATTTTCAGGCATCTCATCCAGCAAACAAATCCTGGGGAGTCTGCAAATAATCACAAATCTTCTACAGGTTATTATTATTATTATTATTATTATTATTATTATTATTAATCTTTATTTATAAAGCGCTGTAAATTTACACAGTGCTGTACATACAGGCTACACCTTAAAGTGTATCTAAACTAACTATTAATTGTTATTAAGTACTTCTTATATAGTTTCAAATGTCAGAAATCTGGTACTTGTTTTTTTTAAAAAAAAAATCTAGATTATTAAAACACTAATTAACAATTGAAGACAAGCTGCAGAACGAAGAAACACAGAAGATAGGTCATTCAAAATCAATTTTTTTACACGTTGTGCTCCTAGCTGCTTATTAAGAATGTCATCTTTAAACTTTAAAATTAAAGCTATTATAATAACAATTTTTTTCATCACAGTATTCTTCATACATTGAGGGAAAGTGTTGAAGTCTACAGCTTTTATAGCTCTCAATATAAATTCCTTACAATAAGCTGACAGTAAGAGCTGTTTGACAGTGAACTACACTGCCTTGGCAGGAGGTGGGCTTTCCTTCTTCTGTGAAGCTCTTTTAAAACAGAGTTTGAACAGCTTTCTTTAGGGAATGCTTAATTTGTGTCTTCTGTATGGTAGGGCTTTAGACTAAATGGCCCTTGCAGTTCCTTCCAGCTCTGTGATTCTATGACTCTGTGATAGCTAAGAAACTATGTATTGCATATTGCTTATTGCAAATATTTATATATTCTTTAAAACAAAGCTCTAAATCCAGTAATAAGTTGTTGTATGCCTTCAAATCATTTCTGATGTATGGCGATCCTAAGGCGAGCCTGTCAGGGGGTTTTCTTGACAGATTTCTTCAGAGGTGTTTTGCCATTGCCACCCTCGGAGGCTGAGAGAGTGTGAGCTGCCCAAACTACCCAGTGGGTTTCTATGCTGGGATAGATTTGGCTCTCAGTCCAATTCCTAGTCCCAGATAAAAAAGGGGGGCATATTACTTTTGTACATTCCATTAAGTCAGTGGACTAGCTGGGACTAGCAAATGGATTTAAGTGATCTTCTTGAATGACCAGCCTAGTCTAAAAAGAAATCCAAATGATATACATGTACTCCTTATCTCGTTGTCTCTAAGATCTCTTTGTTGCTGCTTAGCTTTTTAAAGGTTCTTTCCTTTTGATTCCCTCTGTAAAGGACAGGGCTCCATGTGGTATAAAAAAGTATAAGAAGAACCATGTTTGATCAGACCAAAGACCTTTCTAGGGAAAAATTTTATGTTCACACAGTGGTCCACTAGGTGCTGACAGAAATTCACCAGCAGGGCATGAGTGCAACTGCACCCTCCATCTCATTCTGCCCAATAACTAATATGCAGAAGGATATTGACAAAATGCTTTAGACTATCAACATTACCACACTATGCTCTTATAGTGCTGCTATTCCACTTTTCTTGCTCTGGCTGCCTCCTGTTGCATTCTGAGGCTAGTAGTTCAGTGAGGCCTAAGAGCTCTCTGGCTGAATATTCTAAATGCTCCTCCATAAACTGCAAATCTCAGAATGCAACAGGAGGCAGCCAGAGCAATTATAGTGGAATAGTCGTGTTCTAAGTGTGTAATGTGGTAATCTAATATGTGTAACCATTCTGCCTAGCAGCCCCATCCTCCTTTTAGCAGTGAATGCCAATTTAAGCATGCACTTGTGAAGAACTACCTTTCTTTTTCTTTCCAGAATCACCCACTATTTGATTTCAGCAGATGGTCACAAGTTCTAGTATTATGATAGAGGGAGAAATCTTTTTACCATACTGTGCTAGATTTTATTCATCTTTATCCTAGCTCCCTTATTTGGCTCCCGCCCCCAAGCTAGATAGCCCCAAACATTTGTGGTCATGCAGAGGTGTTTATGGCAGTGTCATAGAATCACAGAGTTGGAAGAGACCACAAAGGCCATCCAGTCCAACCCCCTGCCATGCAGGAAATCTCCATCAAAGCATCCCCGACAGATGGCCATCCAGCCTCTGCTTAAAGACCTCCAAAGAAGGAGACTCCACTACACTCCGAGGGAGTTTGTTCCACTGTGGAACAGCCCTGACTGTCAGGAAGTTCCTCCTAATGTTGAGGTGGAATCTCTTTTCCTGTAGCTTGCATCCATTGTTCTGGGTCCTGTTCTCTTCAGAGGTGTTTTGCCATTGCCACCCTCTGAGGCTGAGTGCTAAGTGATGAATATTTGAATGCATGAATAGTTAATCTTGATTATATTTGTACATTGATTGTGAGGTTATTCCCATCTTTGAACATTTGCCCAAAGATTGTTCCAACTTTTCCTCACATTATTCAATGGGCATGTTTCACATTATCTCTATGTCTTGTTTTCTCTCATTTTTAGTAAAGTATTTCCAGACAGTGCTTGAAGCCACCTTGAGGTAAATGCAACATTTTGACAGAATGACAAAGGGCAACACGTACGATGTTCAGAAAGTGCTTTTTTTTAAAGACTGCATGAAAAGTTAGAAACTAGAAACAATTGTGTAAACATAACTGTCACTGAACCTAATTTAACATAAATATAAATGTGCTGGTATTTTTTTTAAAAAAATGATGGAATTTTTAAACTTTAGAATTTATCTATAAAGTGATAATAATTTATAACTTAACATCATTATATATACACCGCTATTTCAAATAGTGAATTACACACAATACACTGCTATTTTAAATAGTGAATTATCGGTATCTGGATTATTTTAACATGTAATAAGAGGCTGCTTATTTTTCCACACTAAACGTCAGATAATTCAAACAAACAAACGGCAGAAGTCATAGTCTTAAGGCTGGACCCGTTACTATCCTTGCAATGGTATGATCTTAGTTATCATCCCTTTTCTCCTCAAATATAAACATTCAGAAAATAGAAAGTACAGTGGACCCTTGTTATACGCTGGGGTTTGGTTCCAAGATCCCCCGTGTATAACAAAATACGTGTATGCTCAAGTCCCATTAAATATAATGATGTAGCAAAATGGTGTCCCTTATAAAAAAAATGGAAAATAAAGGTTTGATATTTGAAATTTATACTTTTTTTGAACATTTTCAAACTGTGTATGCTTGAATCCATGTATAAAAAATCCATGTATAAGAAGGGCAACTATAACATGGCCCCTACTTGTGACTCCTAATGAAGGTAGAAGAAACCTAAACTGAAATGCTGAGTCTTTCCATTTAGAATTACGTTGCACTGAATGAGGCTTACTTCTGAGTAGACATCAGTAGGGTTTAACTGTTAATTTAAAATAAAAGAAGACAGGTGTTTCTGCAATACTTGCAAAATATGCAATTTGTTAAGGGATAAATGGAAGTTTTAAACAAGGCATTGACATGGTTTGTTTCACATACAAAATAATTAACAGAAACATTATGTCACTGTCATCTGTTAGAAATGATGTAAGTATTGGTGTTCTGCATAGAAGTCAAAATGGGGTTGCCTTAATTACTTATGCAACATCTCAGTTATTGAATTAATATGGATACAAACATCTCCTGTATTAGGAAATTAATCATAACCTGGCAAGAAGTGAGGAAAACATTTTGTAGGAAAGAAAACAGTTTATGAAGGCCATTTATTTCATAACTACATTTGAAAATAAATCCTCAGATAACCCTAGCAATGTGCAATTTTTGAACGCAATGAAATATTATATGTGCTTGATATTTGGTAAAACAATGCCCACAGTGAACTTGTAATGAAGTTCATAAAAACCACAAAACAGCAGTTAGCACTTGTTTGACATCTTTACACTATATTACACTGGTACCCCGGGATACGAAAGGACCGGGTTACGAAATATTCGG
>NC_056524.1:77654843-77676830 GCF_019175285.1 Sceloporus undulatus | reverse complement strand
AGGAATAGCGGAACGAATTAATTTCGTAACCCGGGGTACCAGTGTATAGATTAAATCTGTCAGTTTAAAAACATAGAAGAAGTGTAAAAATGTCCCTGCCTAAACACCATAAAGACACCAGATCCTGTCTAATCTTGGAAGCTAAGCAAGCTATCCTTGCTTAGTACTTGAATGGGAGACCACTAATGAATACCATGTGCTGAAAACTGTGTTTCTGAAGGAACTGGGAAACCATTTTAGATTGACAGGTGATTTGAAGGCACATAGACACACATGCACATGCGCACAGTACAATCTCCTTACCATGTGTTTTCATTTTTAAATTCATAGATAGAAGTAAGGGGAGCAGGAAGGGGAAAGATATAGAAAAATAAAAGAAGATAAAACCTTTTAAACTTCAGTTTAAATTATTGCTATGATTGGCAATGATATTTTTCCAGGGGCTTTTCACTTTCCACTCTATTGTTTAGAGCAGGGGTAGGCAACCTTTTTGAGCCGAGGGCCAGGTTGCTGTCCCTCAGACAACTGGGGGGCCGAAGCCAAAAAATAAATAATTAAATAGTTTTTTAAAAAATTAAATATATAAATAAACCAGGACAAATGTAGGACAAAATTTTCAAATGGAAGACACTTTTTTAAAAAAAAAATGGAGGACACGCAAAAAAAATTGCTGATTTTTTTAAAAAATGTGAATATAAATGCATGTTTCTGAGGCTTCTATAGACAATTGCCCCCCAAAGGCCCCAGCGGCAGTCGGTGGCAGGACCAGGCCGGGGGCCAGTCCCAAGGCCTTGCCGGGCCGCATCCGGCCCGCGGGCCGCAGGTTGCCTACCCCTGGTTTAGAGGTATAAAAATCTGGTTACATACATATTAGGGCATGTATACTAGGAACTGAAGGCAGTTAACAATAGGGCCCGAAAAGAGAGGGCAAAATAAAGCTGCTTCGGGTTACTTTGGAGGTATGCTGTTTAAATGACACACACATCTTAAGAGGTCAGATGCTGCGCCAAAGCCACCTAAATAAACATAATAATGAACCTCATATATAAATATGACTAGTAGCCACTGATGTACTTATCCTGCTTTGTCTAACCGCTTTTTTAAGCTGTCCAAACTGGACTTCACTACATCTTTATTATTATTATTTAAGCTATTATTATTATTTAAGCTGTCCAAACTGGACTTCACTACATCTTTATTATTATTATTATCTTGTGGTAGTGAATTCCAATTTGCTATGTAAAGAACTTCTTTTTATCTGCATGGAACTCTTCTTTTTTTAACTGCCTACTAAGAAATGACAGTTTCTACATAGCCCAAGAAGGGATGTGACATGCCCCATATCACGACTTTATTAATATGCCCTGAGTTCCTGCACTGAATCTTGCAGTATCAGAGAGGGAGGGAGAGGGAGAATGAAGGAGAGCAATCAAGTAAATAGACCATGCATTACCCTATGGTTGATTGTAGCTGACATAATGTAGGAAGCACTGAAGCATTATTGGATGCACAGAGTTGTTTATATTTAAAATAAACAAAAATATAAACTTGTATCAATTAATTTTAGGGTTATATAAAATCACATAAAACACAACAGTAATAAAATAAAAACTACCAGAACTATTAGCCATTATAGGGAAAAATCTGAGACTGTTTGGGTATTATATTAACCAATGAGTAGAATGAGCTGCAGTGTATTTGTTCACTCCCTATTTCCTCTCCAGAAGCTCCCACTTCCAAAGTTGATTGGATAATAATAAAACAAGAAGTTGGGCTTAATGAAAAATTGAAGCAAACACTTCTGATTTCCATTTAGTGGCTGTGTCAGGGGAAGAAAAGGGAAGATGGATGCCAAAGTCACATTACAGCTCGTGCACTACCCATTTTGTAGAAAAATTCCCTAATTTGTTTCTGGGCAAATAAAATCCTGTATATTGAAAGTGCCAGAAAGGCACAGATGTACAGGTTTCAAAATGGGGTAAATGTTCCAGTGTTACAGCAGATGCCACTGTATAACCACCTGCTACAGGAAAGAAGATAGAACCTAAAACTCATCAGCAACATATGGAGAGTTTACATTGCTAACAATTGCAGCATGTTTTTATTAAAAAATTTAAATAGGCAATTCCTTCCCGAATTCAGAGATCTTTCTGCCAAATATGCCATGCACCACATAACATTTTATAGTTTATGGTTCCATAAAATATAAGTATTTTGCTAGATCCAATTCAATTTTTATTTCTGAAATGTTATAACATTTCATTAAATATGGTTGAATTTTTCTAAAAGAAAGTGAGCTAATTGCTACAAGCAAATATGTATATGGGAAAAATAAACAGTGAATTCTGTAATAGGGAAGTGTGTAGGTGGATAGGAAAACAGAATGGGTATCTGACCACTTTAGCTCAGGCAGAAATATTTTAAAATATTATAGGCCAACTCTGAATTAAATTGGAAAATGTGTTTTAGGTAATTGTGACTTTAAATGCTTTTACAACTTTTTGGCAATCTGTATTCCAAATAAAAATCAATCAGTGTGTGTCCATGTGCTTTTAGGTAAAAAGGTTTTCTACAAGAATATGTCCTGTGATGAGTGATCATCATCATGTTTATTTTATGGCAAATGAAGAGCTCCAGAGTACTGGAGTATGTTAAATAAAGTGAAACTGTGTGTTGATTTCTTGAAGCAAGTTAGTTTTCTACTGGTAATGCAAGACTACAGTCAAGAGAAAAGGGAGGGATACGTTTTTCAGTCATCCCCTTCTAGAAGAACATCTCAGCATCTTACTACAAATCTTGTGGGGAGATGAGAAGGGTGCCAAGGGAAGAGTATGTTACTATTTTACTAAGTGCAACAGAGCTGTATGGATTTTTGGCCAATATGCAAATATCCAAAGAGTTCATTCTAAGATTTAGAGAGTATAGCATGATATAGGGCCTCCTATGGTATTGAGAAACAATGCTCTACCTTATCAAGGTATCTGCAAAAGTGGGTGTGAAAACATCTGAACTTTTTAAAGCCAAGTTTTATTTAATACAGTACCTCAAGACACACAAAGAGGGTGCAAGAGAACTGATGTAGCTGCACCACATTAATTAAAACATTATTTTAAAATGTTGCTTTTACATCCATTCTATTTTTTCTTTTAAATCCATGTCAATCAGCATTAGTTCTTCTTAATGGGTGCTTGTGATGAGTTGTTATACTTTGTTAATGCTGAAGTACTTTAAGCTTTGATTTAATTAAAAATTAAATGACAAATTGATAGGTACATAGTTGTACAGTCAGGAGAGTCTTTGAACACCAGGATATATGCCCTTTAAAGTTTTCTTAATGAAAGTTAGAAGGACATGTCACAACTGAACAAGAAAAACTGAAGAAGTTCTTGTAAGTTTTCATATGGTAATAAATCGACATAGAGCTAGTTTTTAATTATTAACATAACACCCAATCGGGATGCACAAAAATTTAGCTGTGTTGCCAGCAACAGTATTAGAAACAAAAGATAGGGGCTGCTGGGTGCTGATTATCTCTTGCTTTGGGCAGTTAATGCTTTAAAGCTGTTTTAGCCACAGACCTAAGGCCCTCTCTCTCAAGAAGAAGAGACAAGCCACTCAATCCGTCTTGAATCCCATTGTGGGAGAAAGGCAGGATATAAATCTTTGAAATAAAATAAAAATAAAAATATTTCAATATTTTTAGCTATTTTCCCTCTAATACAACTTCCTCTCCTAAGGTCTGAAATATGTTTATGAAGGCCTGAAATATGGAGTTTTTTTAAAGAGTGAAAATGATCCCCTCCTTTATCTTTTGCATTTAAAAAAAACATTTGAACACTTTTGTTACTTTTGTCTGGAGAATCTTTTAAACACTTTCTGGACTTGTAAAAGCCAGAAAGAATATAAGAATTCTGGTCTCTCCATAAGAGCAGATGATATACATTTCATTTATGAGTGGGAATTTAAAATGCTTACATTTGTTAGAGCGGATGTTAGACCAAGCCGGGATTAATATTTAATATTTCTTTTAATTTTTCTTATATACTACTAATTCCAAATTTCTTATGTCCTGATTACTATTTCATTTATTATTTCATCATAGATTTTTATGCTAGTCACATTCTAAATGCTTAAATTATTACACTTTATGCTAGCAATGTGGTAATTGCTTTAGCAGTTATGCCTTAGCCACCCCATGTCCCAGGAGTTTCATGTATACATTAAATAACATGGAGGGAAAAACAGAACTTTATGACACACAACGGCCAAGAAGTTAGAGGGAAGTCCCTCAGCACCAACGTCTGGGCTCATCCTCCCAAAAAGAAACAGAGCTACTGTAAAAGACTACCCTTTGAGTCCCATCCCACAATGGCGGCTCAGAACAATAATAGAAGTTGATGGTAGCCACTGAGAGGTCCAGCAGAACTAACAAGGATATGCTCCCTGTGTAGTTCTCTACAAAGGTAATCCACCAAGGCAACTAAAAGCAATCAGCCTGGTGCCTGAAGGGAGACTGAAATTGATATGGATAATCTGTCTCATCTAAGGATCCCCTGGAGTTGGGAAGCCACAACATGCTTAAGTTGCCCAGAAACAGAATATTGGAGTTGAAAATTATTCAATGAGGAGAGATTCAATAAGGTCTTCTTCGGCATAATCTTACAACTGCCTCCTTTGGGCAGGTCAGAACCCTGCTTTAATTGCTCCCTTTACCCACCTAACCAATCCCACTGTGACTTTTTTAATAAGTCAGGAAAGGGAACAATCTAGAACCAATGTCTGAGTGATTTAACAGAATTCATGGTAGCAGAGCATAAACATCATGCATGACTTCTACAATCAAACAGCCCATGGTAAAATTCAAATTGGCCACTGAATAAAATATGATGGCAAAAATGTCTACTACTATTTTTACATAATGTTTACTCAAAAGCCTCACTTTTACTCCTAAGAATGTTTCAAATACCGAGAGAGGGGCAGGGAGCTAAGTTGAAATAAATGTGCTGCACAAGAGGGAAAGCCAGGCAGCATGAATTATTTAAAGAGGCACATGGCTTGGAATATAAAATATGCATTTGACTGAAAAATGAATGATGATAGAACATTTATAAAGACTGATAATCAAATTAGCCATAATAATAAACTTACCAGTGTTTGCTGCATTGCCTGTTTGCAGTTCCTGTGTTGGTAATTTCTGAGAGGCATGTACACCATCTGTCTTCTGCGGTAAGTTCTTTTGTCGATGTGGCTGTTGTTCTCTCTCTTCAGCAACAAATACAATTACACCTAAAATAAATAGTCACCAGATGTTCGATTTACAAGACATCAGTTTCATTAGATGGACTATTACCCTCATGCCAATGTTCATGTAACCCTGCATATCACCAATTTTTAAACTCTAACTTAAAATTGACATTATAAATTTTGTTTTGGTTAGATCTGGAAGGGAAGACAATAGATGCAAAGATGTTAGCTTATATAAATATGTCACTGGAATTAGGGTCTTCCTAATCAATAAATTCCTAAATAACTTTAATAACAACATTTCATTCTGGGTCAGTTTCAGGGGCAGAAATAATTCTGGTCCAAGGCCTAGTAGTGGATGTATATCACAAATATTAACAATTATGGCTATCATTTTGTCAGATGAGCTTTATCCACCCTCTCTAGACTGAGTTGCATGCCCCCTACTATTGATAACCATGAGCTCAGTGTTACAGCTGCTAACTGTGCTAACAATGATCAATGATAACCTAGGGGCTCAAAAGACAGGCGGCCTACAGCCGCCCCTTTTTGCCCTGGATCATTGCCGCGGCGACCAGATGCCACAGCAACAATCCACTCCCTCTTAGGAGCAAAAAGAAGCTGCCAAAAGCAGCTTCCTGAAAGGAACACCATTATGGCACTCGTGCACCATGTTAACTCCCCTTCTAGCCAGCACCGTTTGGGTGTTCTGATGACCATGCATCATTATGGAGCACAGGCGGCAAAAAGTAGGGCTGGATGTGTGTGGATGCCCAGCCCTACCTAGCCCTAGCTTCAGCCCCAGGACAGCACAAAATATCAGTGTCTTTGGGCCCTAGTTTCCCTTCTTCATAATATTTTTTCCTGTTATAAGATTGAAAAATTCTGCAAAAGACTACTACATTAACCTTTCAATACAGAAATAACAAATTAATACATTAGCTTTAGGAAATCCCATTCTCAAATCCATTGATGAATATTGTCTCTGTTTGGAGTCAGCAGACTATGTAGATGGACTATAAAGAGTCGTTTTCCTATGAAAGCAGCACTGTAGGTAAAAATCTACTGCATCTGCAGCAGACAATGAGCAAAGTTTCTAAAAGTATTTTAAAACATCCATAAGTCTGAATATTATTCCTTTTCCAAACACAGTTACATAAAAACTTGGAGACCCTTCGGACTGTAATTTCAAGTCTATGTAATCATTAATAACTTTAAAAAAGAAAGAAATGTACAAAGAAACTATTCATACTGTGCAGCACAAACAAATTTAGATGAAATATTTGCAGTTGGTATATTGTCCAGTCATTGCAAAATGGTAGCTTTGCTTGACGACAAATAAATCTTATTAAAAAAACATAGCCAAAAAAAATCCACCCACTAATTCTGATTCTACTTTAATAAACTTCAATCAAAATTAAAAGTTATACCTAACCATAATGCAAACTCAAAGTTGTTATATGCAGATGATATTATCTCTTCTTTCACTTCATTACAAATATGAAGAAACACTTGGTATCTAAGTGTAATTATAAAGATTGCTGCCTAAGACCAGCTACACCTTCCCGCAGTCTGTTCTGGCCTAGGTGGACCAATGGTTTGTTTCTGCATCTGTACAATGGATGCAATGGATGTTTCACAGGACACAGATTTTCAATTTGTTTTCAGAATCACAAAGAGCCTGATAAGCATATAAATTAAAGCAATCCTTCCTTTGTACAAGGTAGGTCATGACTATTTTAAATGATATTCACTATATTTTAGGCATAAGTAAGTTTAAAAAGCCCACCAATATGGTAGAAGAGATCTAAAGATTGACCTAAGAGAGACCTTAAGTGAGATAATGACAATATGAAATCAGCCTCTAGTCCATGCTGTACTTGGCACAGGGATGGGGAAAGTATGGCCTTCCATATGTTGCTGAACTGTAACTCCCATCAGTCCTAGTCAACATAGCTATGTCAAAGAGTGATGGGAGCTGCAGTTCAGGGTCACACCCACTCAGCCCTGATTTAGGATGGGATAAGTATAAGCATCTTCAGGGGTAAAAATCTGACTTCCCAAATGTCCATATTTCGCACTGCAACATTTTGTAGGAACTGAATTTTCATTTAGCAAAAATAGAGGCCAAGGTAAGTATGTTCTATTGGGAATGTGTGACATAAATGGAGGGCCTTAAAACATCAGCATATGGTGATACCAAACTCCTTCAGTTCAAAAATAAATATTCTGAAAATTTTCTGCAGAGTGGAAGAGGAAGAGAGAGGGAGAAAGAAATAAAATGCACATGGATATTCAGTGGTGAAGCAAGATATCATCTCCCCTGTGGCTGTTCCCAGGTGGTGCAAATCCCTTCCAATGAAAGAAAGGGTGGCCCTTTTCTAGCTGTCCTTCTGTTTATTAGGTAAACATCTTTTCTATTTAGGGATGCTTTTCTCAGTGGACTAGCTATTGAGAAAAGGACTTTTAATAGACTGATGCTATAGTTTTCTATGGCTTGGGTCCAGGATATCTGAAGGACATTATTTCCCTATATGAATATACTCAAGCTCTAAGATCTCAGGGGAAAGCTTTTCCCTCAGTCTCACCATCTTTCCAGACATGGTTGGTAGCTACAAGCCTTGGTGGGTACAAGGACTGGTGCTCCCAAACTTAGAAACTCCATCCTTGTGAAGACTAGGATTACTGCCTTCTTGCTCTCCTTCCACTAGCAAAAGAAAAGCTTCCCATTCTAATAGATTTTCAGGAAATAACTGGAACAGGCTTTTAATAATGTGATTTAGTTGTTGTTGTTGTTGTTGTTGTTGTTGTTGTTTCTATGTCCTGTCTTTTAACAAATTTTAAATAGTTTTAGCCATATTAGTTGTCTTAACTGCTTTTTAAAATTATCCACACACATATGTATATATGTATATTTTTCTTTCTCACACACACATAGGCAGAGAGAGAAAGAGGGAGAGAGAGAGAGAGATAAATTTGCTATAATTGTTTGATGTCTTTTACCATAGAGTCCCCAGCTTGAGAGATGAGTCAGACAGACAGATGTTTGATGAGTATGGTTAGTTTTGTTCAAACCTATGTTGGCATAGGTTTGTTGACCCACAAGGTCAATCAGAGCTTTTCCTATTGTTTTTGCTAGAGGTCCTGCAGCCCATGTGGTTGTTCCCAGTATTGTTTAAGAAATATTGTATTTTCTGGCGTATAAGACTATTTTTTAAACCAGGAAAATCTTCTCCAAAGTCGGGGGTCATCTTATATGCCAGGTGTCCTCTTATAGGGCAGGTGCTGAAACTTCCAAGCCGGACTGGAGAATCTGTGGTCGCTGCATATGGTGGGGAGAGCACAAAAACGGCCACGGTCGCATCCCCACTCTATGCGGCGACCATATGAAAGCAGCAAGGGTGGCGCTGTACAAGTATGGTAGAAGAAAATCCAGTCACCAGGATTTGTGGAAAGAAGTGACTTAATGTGGTCCTGATGACGAAGTGAGGGGGCACCTCACCAGGAAGGTGTAAGTGAAGTGCGGAGCAAGCTGCAGGCATCCAAGACACCTGGGGTATGGAAAAAAGAGCCGTGTTTGTGCTATTGCTCTGATAGTCTTGGAGACAGGGGTAGGGACAGGGCAGGCAGGGAGAGCTGACCAATCCAAGCAGGCTTTGTATACAACAAGTTTTCCTGCTAAGTACCTGCATGTCATAAGCATATTGAAAGCAAATCTGATTTTTAAATTTTTTTATTTGGTGTGCATTGGAAGAAGGGGTAGTCTTATATGGCAAGTATATCCCAAACTCTATATTTTAACTGGAAAATTTGAGGGTAATCTTATACGCCCAGTGGTCTTATATGCCAGAAAATACGGTAACTTGCATCTTTTACTGTAATAAATGTTTTAACCAAAACAGTATAGGAAGTCTTGACTGTGAATATCTCTTCTTGCCTGCCTCCAAGCCATTCTGAAGATGAACCATTCCTTTGGTTTGTTGTCAAAATCAGATTGGCATGAAGGACAGCTTTTAAGGCAATACTCCAAAGATAAGCAATGAGCTGAAAAGGGACTTCAACAGACACACTCTTCCTGGAGCCAAAAAAGTAAAGCCTCACACCACTTTTACTTTAAAACTGGAATGTTATAAAGTTTGATTGCTCAGGAGGCGTATTAAACATAAAAAAAGCTTTCCTAATTGGAAAACTGAGGTCAGCGTTTACATAAATTCATCAGTTGTTAACTGACGATAGAATCCTTAGGCAGTTGTCTCATACTTTAGTGTCAAGTAAATTTCTTTAAAAAATATAGATACCTTTCAATTCTCCACGTTTCCAAGGTGATATATTCAGAGTATAAGCAGCTGTATCACCTGGTTCCACAGTGAGAGTTGGGTTACCACCAACTATCAGAAGATCGGAAGACACCTAATAAGACAAAAGAAGAAAATAACAAAGGTTCTCAGATGCAGCAAAACTATGAAAATAATGTAGAGAAGGTAGCTTTAACATGAGTTTAAGCACAAATATTATTGCATTTCTCATAATCATTCCTACAGTGCTTAATTAACTGGAGAATAAAGAGAAAACGTTCTGCTATGCCCTTTGAAATGTATCAGAGTCAAATTTCAGTACACTTAACCAGGATAACGTACATTAATTCCTTGAAATACATCTTTTGACCAATATCCAGCCACTAAAGCCTCTAAATTCAGGACTTGAGGTAATGAAACCAGATGTTTTCAAGAGAAAAGGCATTGCTGCTTGACAGCCATTCATTCTCTAGCCCACTGGTTGGCACTGGAACAACAGTAGTTATATGTTTGGTTCTGAATTATAACCAAGCTAAGCCAAAATGTCTCCCTATAACTACAGATGAGCACTTCACCACATTACAGAAGAATTTTAAAACTGATTCTTGTGTGCTTAATAGTGAAACTATCAGAACATCCCAAATTCAGTATTTATTGTGAGCCTACAAACCCACATTCTGCCTTGCAAAAAGAATCTGTGAACAAGCCTCCATAAATGTCTTGGCCTTGTCTGCACTAGAGTAATGGTGTTGAGTGCTTTATCCAGTGATTTAAGTTTAATTTTCCAATTGTAATAAAACCTATATCAAAATCTCTGGTATCACATACATCTTTAGTGTTTATTTTATTTATCTTTCTATTCCATCTTCAGTCAATAGACTCTTAATATGCATATCAGGATGCCTTAAACTACACATGTCATCTTTCAGATAATGGAATAAGCAAAATATCATCATCAAAAGTTGAGGTTCTTATAACCTGGCTTCCATTCCACCCCCAATTCTGTGAATAGATTTCAGGGGGGCATTAACTTGGACTGGAGAGAATCTTTATTTTAAATAATCTCTAAATGAAATGTAGCAGTTGTTTTTAAGCATGTAGGTTGTTTAAGTTGTTCTTAAGCTTTTTTAAAAAAAAATTACAATGGAAAGCCTTCTGAGTTATTTGATATAATCTCCCTTTTCTTACTCTTTATGTATGTTGTACACTGCTACATAATATTTATGTCCCTACTTTGAAATATGAATAAAATACTTCTAAAAATTGCATTGCACTTAAGTCTGTCAATGGTATCAGAATGACTACCACTTCATCAAAACAGCAGTGATACCGAATTAAATCTACAAGAGATGCACATGATTCACTGGGTAGGCTAATGGCTACAGTGGAAATTGGGGGGGGGGGGGGAAGATAATGTTCATAAAATCTTCCGGCAGGCCTTCCCAGAATAAAGAACTCGGCCTTAGAAAAAACGTTTGGGAAAGATACTGCTGCTCCCACTGATTGTTTGCTGGTGTGATGTTGTTGACCTTCTGGTCAGTTTTTAACTTGTATGTTTGTTTGTTATTTTTTTTGTTTTTTTAAAAAAAACATTGCATTGGATTTAATACTTTTTTAAGGAGGGGAGAGAAGCAGGCAAGAAACAACAGGCCTCTGCCTGCCAAGAAGAAGAGCCCTCCCCCCGACCACCATCTTGAGGGGAGAGAAGCAGAGTTTTTTGTTTGTTTGTTTGTTTGTTTTTTGTTACTTGCTTTGTTGTATATGCATATGTATGCTGTAAACCGCTTTGATCATAGGAAAAGCGGTATACAAATAAAACATATTATTATTATTATTATTATTATTATTATTACCAGGGATTTTATATGTCTTGTATTTTTAACTTTGTTAGCTGCCCCGATTGTTCTCAGAGGGGCAGGATACAAATAAATTGTTAAAAAAATTAAAAAATAAAATTAAGGAATCAACTACCAGGACAATTGGGCACACCAACCTCACCCAATATTAAGGTATTCATTATCAGCTACACAAGTAACCAAGTAATTAGAGGGGCTGGAAATTTGCACGTATCTCCTCCAATTTTCTTTACAGCCATTGACAGGAGAAGAAACTAGAGCTTGCTTCTTCCAGCAGGAAGTAATAAGGAAAGCAGCCAAAATCTCTCAGGCTCAGCCAAGAGCAGCTGCTGGCAACAGGGAACCTTAGCCTCATCACTGGTATCAGCTGTGCACAGAGAGAAACAAATTTATTCTAAGAAATGTAAAAGTACCTACCAAAGTTGTTGTCATTTTACTATGCATATTATTCTACAGTGTTTTCTAAAACATTAGAATCTAACATTATCAACATCAGATCTGGACAGACTGAACTTGGGTGATATTAGCAGCTCCCTTTTGCTAAATGAGTTATGCTTAAAAGAAAAAGAACTCTTCTAACCAACCATACTACTGTTTCTAAACAATGATTTTATACACCATGCTAGATCAGGCGCAGAAGTGATACAGTTCCCACACATTACCTTTATCATGCAAAAGGTACTTGAAAGCCTCAGTATGAAGCACACTAAATGATGTCAAGGATTAATATAATGAACAGTAAGAGGCATAATGTAGAGGCAATTTCATACAAACAATCCATTTGACATGATGGATGGAAGGAAAATGTTTGGCAACTGATGGGCAACGGATGGATGCAAGACTAACAAATTAGCAATGAGGGTAGAATAGAGGAAAGAGTATGTGGTGATAAGTGGGTACAGGCATGGTATGGTAACACATCTGAAGAATTACTATTGAACAGTTTGATCTTGGGGACAGGGAGTTGAGGGGTGCATAATCCAGGCACCTGGTCAGTTGAAAGGCAGCACGGGAACAGGGACTGAGCCTGTGCAAGATGGGGTTACCCTGTTGGGATACAGAGTCACAAGGAAAATGTACAATGTGGGTTTTAATAGTAACCATGCATTAGAGGGTTAGTGTGAGCCATAATGATTAGGCATTTAAACAGGAAGTGACATCAAAAAGATAGTCAACAAGTGCTGTAAAGTACTGTAGAATGCCACCAGTCTGAGAAGTCACTCAGGAGGGAGGCTGGGTTCTTTGTGACTCTAGAGGGAGAGGTAAGACCTAGTAAGCCTCACGGAGCCCTTGCTAGAGTAGTGAGGAGCATTTCACCCCAGAATGGGTTGTTACTAGTGTGGATGGTGTCGGTGTATATATTGTTGTACACAGTGGAACTTCTTCTAAGAATCAAAGCCTCATCTGAACTCTTTGCTTATTGAGAAAGGAAGAGGGGTTTCTCCAGCTCACAAGCTGCTGACTACAGTCATGAAGGCGGAAAATCTGGTGCCAAACGTTGACGTGTGGCCTCACACGCTGCACAACATCAAAAGCGTTTTAACATACACTTCCCCTGAAATCCCAGTATCACAGCCTGAGAATATTCCTGGGCTCATATCTGAACCCAAATGTCCGAGTTTCGGCACTGGATAGGAACAGTTGCAGTTAAAATAAAATTGCACCAGACATCAGATCTGGCTATGCAGACACATCTCATTTTATTATATTCCATTACTGTAGCTCAATTTACAACAGCCAGCATAGTGTGGAGCTTTGAGTGCTCACATAGGACTCTGGGGAACAGGGTTTGAAACCCCGCTTGGTCATGGAACCTCAGTGGGGAATCCTGGGCAAGTCACACTTCCTCAGCCTCAAAGGAAGGCAACAGTAAACCCACCCTGAACAAATTCCACCAAGAAAATTTCATAATAATTTTGCCTTAGGGTTGCTATAAGTCGGAAACAACTTGAAAGCACACAGCAACAAACACCATTCTTCATGGGGCTGCATTTGGAAATTGTTCAGAAATTTCAGTAGATCCAGGACACTGCAGCAGGGCTGCTGACCAGGGCTACTTACATGGATCGTCTAACTCCTCTGTTGAAACAGTTTCATTGGCTACCAGTTCATTTCTGGACAAAATTCAAAAACTGCTTATGGTCTTTTTTTGAAAATGAATTTTAAAAATTAGCTAAACCTGTATCTTAAAATTTTGCAAGCTGTCTTGGGTTCCATCTCAAAAGAAATATGAGGTATAAAATGAGCAAACGAACAAACAGCATATCAAAAGGCACTGAGATAGGAAGAGAAAAGAGGCTAAATTAAGAGCAGGTTGAACTGTATGTAGTGAAGAGCTCTTTTTAATTACATTTTCAAAAACGTAAAGACGAAGTAGCCTCTGGCACTACAAACAGAGAGCTAGTTTGCACCTAAGTACTATGTGAACTGCTGTGCATTTTCACACATTTACATTGATGATTTATTGCCTTCACTTTCCTGTGCAAATTCATATCCAGTCATATCTATTCATCCTCCATCTGCTAAAAAAGTGCAACCATTAGAATGCAAGGAAAGTAGGGAGATGGGCACATGTGCAATAATGCATATTTCTGTGGATTTCAGCTGATACTCTGATAAAAACCTTGAAGCCTTTTCTTGCATAGTTTAATGTGTTTTTCTTGGGGTGGGCACAAAAAGCCTGGATTCCTGTGAATTGTATGTGGCCAGACCACATTCCATTTGACTGAAATTCGAAGTATTTTAAATGTGCAGACTAGCCCAGAATTAGTTCTGAAGGATATGTTCCATCCAGGCTCCATTTAGACCCTGGCTCTACAGATAAGGCCAAAAAACCAGGGATCTACCCTTTACAGACAGGGCACAGATTCCATCGAGACTCTGCAGAGAGGGCTCAGTTCCTATGTTAACCACATAAATTAAAATCCATGTGATCTTGAAGCTGCAAATCTCCCCCTCTCCAAGTTACATACTACCTTATCACTGACACAGAATTCCATAGACTGTAGAAGCTTATACATTCAACTGTTCATGTCTGCTTGTGGCAGTAAGGAATGGGCAATTTCTAATCATGCATGGTCAGAGATTTAGCCAGTAGCCTTTTGCCTCTTGATCACACGAATCTGTGAATCAGGCTGACTCAAAGAATCAAATCTAGTCAGAAAGCACTTGATACAAGATCTGACAAGCCAGAGAAGGGGGGGAACACCTGAAAACAAACTTGGGATAAAAAGCATGGTCGCTGGAAGCCATGTGTCTTCTTCTTTTCTCCTTTTAGTTGGGGTTCCACAGATTCTGTTCCAGGCCCTTTGTTGTTTTCTCTCTATATGTAATCTCTGGATAATCTTATTTGTTCATAAATTCTCAATATCATCTGTACTAGACTCCAGAATTTTCTTATGCTACTGAGCATCATATTACACTGTGTCTTTCATGTACTTCAGCATGGTTGTTTTTTCACCTACAGCATAATAGGGCAAAGATAGAACTAGTAATTTTTCCTCTTAAAATCTTCTTTACAACATACATTTCCCATCACTATTAAAAACATTCCTATTTAACCTATGAAGGAATCATATAGTCTTGGTTTTATTTTTGATGATTCCTTGTCTTTTGTTCTTCATATTGAGGCTGCAGCAAAGTCATATCATTTTTTTTCCTTTATAATACTGCCAAAATAAGATCTTTTCCATCTGCTTCCTCTGCAAAGACATTACTTGGTCATTTCCCACCTTGATTACTGCAATCTTCTTTTGACTGGTCTTCCATTACATTATCTTAGCCCTCTGGTTTCCATTCAACACTGCTGCTAAGATTATCTTTTTTTGGCCTGTTATTTTGACCAGGTTACCCCACTTTTGATATCTCATCATTGAGTATTTCTTTTACAATTCAGTACAGAGAAATGAACTGGCAATACTACCTGAATATTCCTTCCCTAAGAAAAGCCTATGAAATTCATGTTGGCGTAAGTTGACAGGTGCCTTCGAGGTGCGTTCGCACACACACACACACACACACACACACACACACACCAGCTTCTTGTTTTAACTTTTAAGCCCTACGCAACCTAGCTCACACACACACACCCATCTTTTAGTCCTAATTTCTTTTTACCATCCTGCTCAGAATCAGTGTTTTAGAAACTCTAGGCTTCTCAGTTCTCACTCAACCAAAGGCTTCCTCTTCCTTCACTCAGCTTTGTCCTTTTTCACTTCCTGCTCTATGAAACTAAAATACTCTCTCTCAGCATCTACTGACTGCTCCTTCCCTTGCTGTTTCTAAATCTCAATTAAAAACTTACTTGTTTTCTGATCTTTTTGCAATTTTAGCTTAACATTGTTTTATATTCTTTTAGATTTTGGTTATATATATATTTGTCAGTTTGCTTTATGTTTACTGTATTTTTTTTTTTTGTACTTTTGTCTGGATAATTTGCTTTACCATTTTACTGCATAGTTTTATATTTGTATTGCTTTTTCCCATGTGTATTGGAGCAGAGGCAGGATTAATTTTTTTTGTTCTTCTTGTTCTTTTACTGATAAACCACCATGTGCACTGGTGTCACTAAATAAATAAATAACAAAAACCACCTTCTACCTAATGACCTTACATCATGGTGATATTAATGACAATGATATTTAATGTTTTTAAGAGTATGGGTACATGTTAGATGCATCATGTGAATAGTAACCAAGCTTTTGTTGCTGATAATTCCAAAATATCCCATGGAATGAGGTATAGAAAGTGACAAGAAATTATAAGCAAACACAATGAAAGCAGATATTGTTGACTGACTTTCTACCTCCATTGCTCAGCATTATTCACTGTCTCTGTTTTGTTTGTGGCTGACGCAAAGGCTTCCCACTCCACATATCATATGGCATTTGCAAGCAATGAAATGGTCATGATTTCAGATCATTTTCAGACGTGAACTGAATGTGGTGGGGCCAAACTCATCATAAGTCATGGTGTCCAGGCTTGGCCCCCCTCCTCAAATTTTCGGAAAGAAGTCTGCTTATCCATCCTACCTCTGCCACCATGTGCGAGAATTTCCACTAATTCCTCCAACAACTGTGAGGACTTCTATTTATCCCTACTTCTACCACAAATGCGTGGACTTTTTCCTGTCTCGCCATTGTGACCACCAACTGTAGTGACCTCATAGATGCCCTCATGTGCAAAATGTGATTCATCTTATCTCCCACGAGACACCACCACCATCTATTAACTGCTGCCACTACAAACACCATGTCTGAAATTAAGCTTTCCAATATGTAACCTTCTCAGAGGGTCAACTATATAGCCAACTGCGAGGCAATACAGAAATATTATAAATAAATAAAAATAAAAATAAAAATAAATAAATAAATATAATACAAAAATAATTATTCATTAAACAGAAATTGAATATAACCATAATTACTTATTTAATATATATAAATCCTCACTGATACCAACATCTCTCTCTTTTTTCTCTCTCACTCTCTCTCATATCCTAACTCTAAACCTGACTCTAACTTTCCTCTCTCTATGACCCTGACTAAGGGTTCATTCACTGTGGCATTCATACTTGCACCTAGTGCACTCAAAACCCACTTATATTCGGTACCAGGTTTTTTCCCCACGTGTTTTTTGAAAAGATGCAGATCACCACTGTTGATTCGATTTGGGGCTTTCTGAACTGATTCTTCCAAAACAGGAAGGGAGGGTTTATATACAGAGGGGTGGAAGATACACATCCCACCTGAAGACATTGGCTTCATAAATCTATTTTCACCACAGCCTCCATTTCCCTCAGCATAGCATCGGAAGGCTTATTTATACACTTTTTGTGTTCAGATTCGAACTGCCCACAACAAGGGAAGCAGAGACACATCACCAACAGTGAAATTGATTGTGGATTGACAAAAATGTACATCACTTGATTGACATAAAAAAAACATCCCAAGAACAATTGATTCTCCATTTTAAATTGATACAGCAGCAATGTGGTTAAAATGCCACAGAGAGATTCGATTGTGGTAAACATAGTGGGAACTTCAATTCGGTATTGCATTGCCATGGAGATTCGAATCTCCTCGGCACAGAAACCCAAGTGTGAATGCACCCTAACTCTTCTTACTACTCAAACTCCTAATCCCTAAACTTGACAGCCCCCACTCTCGCTCCTGATCAACTACAGTATACTAACCTTGTCAAAACCTTAGACATCCCACAAATCGCCACTCACTCTCAATGTTTCATTCTCTCACCCTCTCCCAACAGTTCCTTACCTTATAACATCTAAAACACAGTGCATACATAACTGCAGCATATTATGCTATATTTTCTAACAAATGCAACAACAACATAAATCCAGACTATCACAGTGGACACAGGCAATCACAATTATTCCTTCTGAAAAGTCATCTGACCATCCTCACTCCACTTCCTTCCTGGCTAGACAATTTTTTTTTTTTTTGCCAGACTCCTAAGAAGACTAAGAGGCTGTACAGACTGACCATTAAGGCCAGCCTGGGGGTGGAGTCAGGTCATGGCGTCTACATGACACACATCCCGACTCTGCCCCAAGCCAGTGTGATGCTGTATGCCATACCACACGGCTTGCATTGTCACAGCACTTCTTTGGCACTCTGTCTAGAGGACACAGTGCCAAAGGTGTGCCAAAAAGGCACAGCTATGGTGTCCTTTCCATAGTGCAGAAAGGAGCCACTTTTTGTGGCTCCTTTTTTGTGGTGGCTGGGTTCCCAACCACCCGAGGACTTCTCCTGAACTACAAAGGGTTAATCTGGGAGGAGGTACATGCTAATGAGAGATGACATCACATGCTAATGAGCAGCTACATCATAGCTGACGTAAGGCTCACTTGGCCAATCAACAGTGCCAGAGCGGCAGTTTCAAAAGATTCCAAGAGAGGGCTTTAAATACCCCTGTAGGACCATATGTCCTTTGTTCTCCATCTTGGCTGGTTTGGAGAAACCAGAGGTCTGTCCTCTGAGAGCCGGAGGACCGGCTCTGATATGCAGGTAGAGTTGGCAAGGAGCCAACTCCCTGATTCCAAGAACTCCACAAGGACTGCAAATCCCATCATTGTGTGAGTAGCTTAGGAACAGTGTTAGTCAGTACGTCTAGGTTTTTGTTATGTTTATCTAATAGCTTGCCTGAAATGAATATCTTTGTAACTATGCTTCCTAGACCTGCATAGCAAGGTGGCTCTGCACGAATGATATCTTTTATTCTATGCTATTTCTTTAAAATAAACTTCTTTCTTTTAAAAGCATCTGCTATCTCTTTGGCTCCTGTACACGTGCTTTATCTCGGTTATTGATTGCTGTGGGTTAGCAAGAAAGGAAACTAGATCTCTCTCTCAAGCAAGTCTCAGTGTGTGCTTGGGAAATATAGTTTATTGTGCTTGGGAAATATAGTTCATTGATAATTCACTGAGTGGTGGCAGCGGAAGAATAGTTCTTTTTAAGGGATCTCCCTGAGAGTAATAGCCACGCACAGGGCTTTGCTCTCAAGGAATCATCACATTTTTGCACTGTGGAAAGGCAAAATTGGGGCCACAGCATGTGGTTGCCATGATCCCGATCTGGTGCTAAAAGGGGAAACTGCAGGCTGCCCCTTAGGGGCGGTGTGTACAGCCCCTTACTCATCACCCTCATGCTGTAGAAATCAACCAAGTATCAAAAGTGTGAAAAGGGCAATGGCCTTAGAAGACCACAGATATTTTCTCAGAACATAGATCTAACAGCTGATGAGTCTCGTACCTACCAAAAGCCAGAGCTCTTCTTTCTGCAGGGAGAATATTTCCTTCAGTCTGCTCACAGTACACTGTCCAAGATCCTGGGAGGGTCTGGCTTGCCTAATCCTGACTATTATACTCTGGGCGTGTCTTTACCTTATCTGATTTAACAGGCATACCTGCTGTGACCTGACCCTAGTGCAGGGATTCCCAACCTGGGGTGCAAGATGGAATTTCAGGGGTTGTGACAAAGATACTTGTATGAATTTAAATTCTGTTCTCTTATGTGAGTCAAGACAAAATCTAGGAATTGTGTGAATACAGAAGGAGACCTGGGAATCACAGTTAGCAAGAAAGTTCCATGTGACATCGAAGGCTTTCGTGGCTGGCATCTATAGTTTTTTGTGGGTTTTTCGAGCTATGTGGCTATGTGCTAGAAGAGTTTGTTCCTGATGTTTCGCTAGCATCTGCAGCTGGCATCTTCAGAGAATTCTGGCATGAAAGTGAGTGGGGTACATATATACTGTGTGACCCTGGTTTGGGAGGAGTGATTTCCATGTAAATATGTGTGTTGTTCTGCTGTTGAATGACAAGGCCTCAGGGTGGGAGGATATGCAAAGAGGATTTGTGTCTGTTTAATTAGAAATCCATTGTCTGCTGGTAAAACTCCTGACCCTGGGTGGTTTTCATTTGCATTTGCTGGATCTTGATTTTACTTTAAGGATTTCTTCTTTCCTGTTGAAGTTGTCAAGATGCTTGTGGATTTCAATGGCTTCCTGTGCATTCTGATCCGATAGTTGTTCGCATGGTCGAGAATTTCACTGTTTTCAAACACTTCTAAACTGTTCATGAAAATTGCTCCTTCTGAGACATCCAGCGGCAATGGCAGCATTCTCCTGTGCAGTAAACAGCATTCTATGCCACCTCCAGTTCCCATCATGCCCCCTTTTGAATTGTGACAGGCCTGTTCTAGGGGCCTGTGTGATAAAGCCCATAAATTAGTGATTGACAAGCTGTGATAATCAACAAAGAGAGGAAGACTTTTGCTTTCCTGTACACTTGCTGCAATTCTTTTCAGTTTTCTCTGCCAGTATCCAGAAATGCCTTCAGAACTGTCTCCTGTCAATGGTCTGAATCTTACTGGTGGTAACAGGTACCCACTTAATCAACTGTAAGACCCACTGATTCAATGGCTCTATTCTAGTGGAATTTCCAGTGGGTTTTCTCCCATAACATGGCTCTACGTAGTCACTTTTTACATGGTGTGATTAACATGTAGCTTGATTCTTTGACACTTTATACAAATTCCAGGCAATGGTGTTACATCACAAGGCACTAATATTATAGTATCAATATTACTTCTATTATATTTATATCCTATTTGACTACATATCAATTCTACTTCAATCAATTTTATAACAGAATAGTATAAAATTTTTGCACAATAGTTGACAATGCCTCTGTTAAAAACCATGAATGAAATCCTGATATACGGTATCCCTAAAACATGGATTATGTGAACATGATGATCTTACCAAAAGAAGGCATGGATGAAAGAGACCTCAAAAATTACAGGCCAATAGATTTGATAGACTATCATGAGAAAAATATAGATAAATAATTAGCTTTAATATTCATTGATTCATAAAAAGCATTTGATAATGTTAATTGGAGATTTATTTTAGGTACTGTACAAAAAAGGATCTTGGAGAAAACATGATTAGATGCATTAGATCAATATATAAAGAACAAGAGGTGAAACTGTTGATAAATGGTGAACTGACTAAATTATTTAAGATACAAAAGGTATAAGACAAGGATGCACTCTTTCCCCCTTATTGTTCATAATAACATTAGAGATTTTAAACAATAATATTAGAGCAAATAAATCAATTGAGGGAGTTAAAACTGAGGGAATAAAAGGGGAAGAATACAAATTAAGAGCTTGTCCTGATGATTTGGTCTTTTCATTATCAAACCCGGTAAAGAACAGTGATTTGGTTCTAAAGACTTTAAAACAATATGGTGAAGTTTCAGGACTACAAATAAATAAGACAGAGATATTAATGATGAATCTTAGAGACAAGGGAAATCAGGATTTGAAAGAGAAAACTAATTTTAAAATACAGAAAAAAATAAAGTATTTGGGAATTATCTTGACAGCTAAAATACAGATTTGTTTAAAAATAATTATAAGACAACATGGCAAGAAATTAAAAAAGAAATTACAAGATGAGGGAAATTGGGTTTGTCCTAGTTAGGGGGAATTTCGGCTATCAAAACGAACCTCCTCCTCCAGATGGCTTTTTTGTTTCAAAATCTACAAATTATTACTAATGACAAACCATTTAGAGAATAGCACAGAGATATCTCTACATTTATATGGACAAGTAAAAAGCAGAGAGTGGGATGAAATAGGAAGAGGAGGAATGGCATTCTCAAATTTTAAATTATATTATTATGCATGTGGTTTAGATTGGATAATGGATTGGAAAAACACTGAATACTACAATTAGAAAGTTCAAATAATAGGTTCGGGTGGCCTCAGTACCTATTTTATGAAAAATCCAAAATAAACAAGGACTTCAATAATCATCTGGTGAGAAAATCTTTATTAAGAATTTGGCAAAATATGAAAGAAAAATGGGGAAAGAAGATACCCAAATGGATATCAGCTAATGAGAAATTGTATAGATGAGATAAATTACTTGAAAAAAAGATAAGCAACATATGATGACATAATTAAATTAGAAAATCAAAAATTAAGAATGAAAACAGAAGATGAATTAGTTTCTGAAGGATATAGAATTAAGTGGTTCCTATATAGACAACTGAAGGACAGATC